>NW_026891236.1:0-40136 GCF_015708825.2 Lethenteron reissneri | reverse complement strand
CGAAGAGTATGTTGTTGTTGAGTGGGTAGATGTGCGTGCGTGCGGGTGTCGTCGCTGCACCTTCTTAGAGGTGAGGTACTCCATGCCGCGTGCCACCTGGCAGGCGAAGGCCACCAGCTGCAGCATGGAGAGCGTTTCGCCCTTCACCTCGTCGCCACCACCACCGCCACCACCGCCACCACCGCCCCACCACCCCCCCCCACCCCACCGCCACCCCGCCGGCTCCGTAGCCGCCACGCACCGTGCACTCTGCGCCGGGCGTGCGGTGTGCACGCAGGAAGTCGCGCAGATTCCCCTTGGCCGCAAACTCAACGATCACGAGCAGGGGGCCTGGGGGAGTTGGGGGGGAGGGGCACGATGAGATGTTAACTACCTCGCCTGGTCTACAGGAGGTCGCGAGTTCAATTCCAACTCTGACGATGCCTGCTGCTGTATATTTGGAGTCTGTGTGTCTCTCCCATCATCATCACGGTGGCTATGAGATGTTAACTACCTCGCCTGGTACGCAGGAGGTCGTGCGTTCGATCCAGATGGATTTTATTTCCTCCGTGTCCTACGGTTTCCCCTTTTCACATTTGGAATCGACGTCGCTACTAATGTCCACCAGAATCATCCGTGATGGCCAGGTGGCTTCCAGAAAAAGAGCAACGCAGCTCGAGGGGAAGGGGGGTCTTGCCTGACGACATACAAACTGTGAGCAGCTGCGGGCAAGTCGCCTTCAACAGCAAAACGTCACTGGGGCTGCCGCTGTCAAGCAAAGCGGCTTGAGCTGCCGTGAGTGGCGGCGGCGGCGGCCAGGGGTCGCTTCTGAAGAGGAGCCGCACAGGCAGCGGAGCGGAGGCCTCGCCTGCTGCTCGAGTTGTCTACAAGTTCGTGTTGGTTTCATTGGCTTCGAAATAGAGAGGGGGACGGGGGAGGTGCAATGATCACAATCCCGGTTCTTTAGAAGCCGAGTCACCAAGAAGACGACCCAACTCTCGGCTTTGCCAAAATCACTCGCGAAGCCAAATTAGTCCACAAGGTGAAGAGTTCATCGCCATGACGTGGGAGGGGGGCTGCTCACCCCCCCGCTCACCACCCCCCCACACTCACCACCCACACTCACCACCCCACGCTCACCACCACCCCCCCCCACGCTCACCACCCACACTCACCACCCCCCGCTCACCACCCCCCGCACTCACCACCCACGCTCACCACCCACACTCACCACCCACACTCACCACCCGACCGCTCACCACCCCCCCCACACTCACCACCCCCCCACACTCACCACCCACACTCACCACCCCCCCCCCCACGCTCACACACCACACTCACCACCCACACTCACCACCCACACTCACCAACCCCCCCACCCACACCACCCACACTCACCCCCCCCACACTCACCCCCCCCCCCCACGCTCACCACCCCCCCACACTCACCACCCACCCCCCCACACTCACCCCCCCCCACGCTCACCGCCCCGTGTGCATGCGCCCAGCAGGTTCACCAGTGGCTGTGCCGTCCCATCTTCTTGAGGGTCTCCAGCTCCGCGTGGAGGTCGTGGGTCTCCGCTTCCGTGGCGTGCGCTGGGCTCGCATGCCGCACGTCCGGACCCAAATTAAAAACAAACTCTTCTAGCGGTAAAGTCACCACGTAGAATGCAAATAATAAAATAATGAAACATAATAAAATAATAAAACATAATTTAGTAATACAAATAAAACATAATAAAATGCAATTCTCACGACGTTTCGGCCACCTCAGGTGGAAGAACAGGTCTGTCTTTCCGACAGACCTGTTCTTCACCTGAGGACGGCTGCTTGCTTGTGGCCGAAACGTCGTGAGAATTGTATTTCATTGTTTTATTTTTATTCTTTCATTATTTCCCTTCTACGTGACTTTACCGAAAGAACCAAGAAGATGAATCCCTGCAGTCACGAAATCTTTACATCGAAATGTAAACTTGTAGCGATCGCCCCACAAACTCCTAGTTCTAGACCCCGCGGGCGTCACCCTTCAGCATCTTGACGGCGACGCGGACGCTGCGATGAGCCGTGACGGCTCCATGCCCAGCGCCTCGGCCAGCAGCACGCGGCCAAAACAACCCTCACCCAGCTGCTCACCCAGAGTCAGCCTGCACACACAGACACACACACAGACACACACAGACACACAGACACACACAGACACACAGATACACACACACACAGACACAGATACACAGAAACACAGACACACACAGACACACACACACAGATACACAGACACAGACACGCGCACAGACACAGAGACACGCGCACAGACAGAGACACACAGACACAGAGACACGCGTGCAGACACAGAGACACGCACAGACACGCACAGACACAGAGACACAAACACAGACACACAGAGACACACAGACAGAGATGCGCGCAGACACAGACAGACACAGAGACATAAAGACACAAGCACAGACATAGAGACACACAGACAGAGACACACGCACACAGAGACATGCACAGACACAGAGACAGACACAGAGACAGACACACAGACACACACACAGACACAGAGACCGCACAGACACACACAAACAAGATAACCCCCGTGTAGCCTTAACAGACTGTAGGGGCAAGTTGCTGTTAGCGAGCACCTATGAAGGCCGGAACGGAACCAGGGGGTGGGTGCCAGCACCACGCCCGACCGCCTTTGTCTCCCCTGTGGCGATGTTTACACCGCACCAGGTACTCATTTAAGGCTGAGTCGGACCTAGGGGAGGCCCAGGACCGGTTCAGATAATCGTCACTGGTGTTGGCCGTGAGCGGGACGAACTCTGGTCGCCGGTTCGTAGCGCAGCGTAGCGCTAACCACTACGCCATCACCTCCACACACAGACACACACCTTATACCCAGACACACACATATAAACAGACACACAGACATATACACAGACACATAGATATATACACAGACACACATATTACACAGACACACACACATATAACAGACACACAAACATATACACAGACACACAGACATATACACACAACAACGACGACAACAACGATGATAACAACAACGATGATGACGACAACAACAACGATGATGACGACAACAACAACGATGATGACGACAACAACAACGACGACAACAACAACGATGATGACGAACCGTTCCCGAGGGAACTCCCAGCGGTCGCACGGCCCCGTCACCCCCGACAGCTCCACGCCGCTCAGCGCAGACAGCACCTGGGCGGCACCACACAACCACCAACCACCATCATCACCACCACCACCACCTCCACCACCACAACCACCACCGCTACCACCGCCACCTCCACCACCACCGCTACCACCACCGCTAACACCACCACCACCTTCACCACCTCCACCACCACCTCCACCACCTCCGCCACCACCTCCACTACCACCAGCATCTCCACCACCACCACCTCAACTGCACCTGCATCTCCCCCTCTCCGCTCGTCGACCCTCTCCTCCTCCGCGTGAGGCCGGTGACAGCACCGATGGTGATCAGCAGCAGGAGGGCGGCGGCGCAAGAACCGCCGCCCACTCTCACGGGAGCAGCCAGGGCGGTGTCCACTGTCACAGGGAGACAGGCGAGGTAGTCAACATCTCATAGCCACCGTGATGATGAGAGAGAGAGAGAGACACGCAGACTCCAAATATACAGCAGCAGCAGGCATCGTCAGGGTCGGGATCGAACCCACGACCTCCTGCAGACCAGGCGAGGTAGTTAACATCTCATAGCCACCGTGATGATGATGAGAGAGAGAGACGCAAACTCCAAATATACAGCAGCAGCAGGCATCGTCAGGATCGGGATCGAACCCACGACCTCCTGCAGAGGCAGGCGAGGCAGTCGACATCTTACCAGCCGCGTCTCTTGCGGCACGACGAGGAGCCATGCAGAGCGGTGAGCGAATCCCGCGGCGTTGCCCGCCAGGCAGGTGTAGCGGCCCGAGTCGTCCGTAGCTGACGTTGCGCAGGTACAGCACGTCCGTCTCCACGTCCGTCACCTCCACGCCCACCGTCTTGAGGCGACACGGCGGGCGGCGCGGAGAGAGCGAGCGAATCAGCATCTTGTTTGTATACCCACGACGCAGGCTGCTGTGCGGGGTAGGGGTGATTTGGGTTGGAGCGTCGCATGTAAGCGTTGTGTCGTCGAACTCGCCACCACCCGACATGGCCAACGAGTAAGATTCAGTGTCACGTGAACAAGTTTCAACGTTATTATTTATTTATTAGGTACCAGCAGTAAGTACCCGCGAAGCGTGGCTTCTGAGTCCTGTTGTTTAGAGGGTGACGTCAGCCTCCGCTGAGTTGGGGTGGGTGGGTGAGTGAGTGAGTGGGTGAGTAGATGGGTGAGTGAGTGGTTGGGGTGAGTGGGTGGGTGGGTGAGTGAGTGGGGTGGTGAGTGGATGGGTGAGTGAGTGGTTGGGTGGGTGGGTGGAGTAGTGGGTGGGTGACGGGGGGTGATGAGTGTGGGTGAGTGGGGGGTGGGTGGGAGTAGTGGGTGGGGATGGGTGGGTGAGTGAAGTGGGTGGGTTGACGTGGGTGGGTTGATTAGTGGTTGGGTGAGTGGTGGGTGTGGGTGAATGAGTGGTGGTGGGTGGGTGAATGAGTGGGTGGGTGAATGAGTGGTGGGTGAATGAGTGGGTGGGTGAATGAGTTGGTGGGTGAATGAGTTGGTGGGTGAATGAGTTGGTGGGTGAATGAGTTGGTGGGTGAGTGAGTGGGTGGGTGAGTGATTGGTGGGTGAGTGGGTGGGTGAGTGAGTGGGTAGGTGAGTGGGTGGGTGAGTGGGTGGGTGAGTGAGTGGGTGGGTGGGTGAGTGGGTGGTGAGTGAGTGGGTGGGTGAGTGAGTGGGTGAGTAGGTGAGTAGGTAAGTGGGGTGAGTGAGTGAGTGGGTGGTGAGTGAGTGGGTGGGTGAGTGAGTGGGTGAGTTGGTGGGTGGGTGAGTGGGTGGGTGAGTGAGTGAGTGTGTGAGTGGGTGAGTGAGTGAGTGAGTTAGTGGGTGAGTGGGTGGGTGGGTGAGTGGGTGAGTTGGTGGGTGAGTAGGTGGGTGAGTGGGTGGTGCCCCCGTGCCTCGCCCGCTCACCGTGAGGACGTGCACGTAGGGTGAGCCATTGGGTGCTTCGAGGCTGCCATTCACCTCCACGTGCTTGAGCCACTGCACGTGGTGGTGCAGCTGCTGCTGACTGCTGCCGCCAGCGCTCTGCAGGACGACGCAGCGGAGCTCCACGTCGCTCCCCTCCGCCGCCGTCACGTTTCGCCGGGAGGCCGTCCTGCAGCGACGGCCGCTGAGGCTGGCCACGCTCTGCACGCCGGGAGGGGCGGGAGGGGGGAGGGGGGAGAGGCAAAAAAAATTACGAAATGATGAACGAAGCAAAGTGCCGACTACACCGAGCACTTCTTGTTTCCACTGATCGTAGAAAAAAAAGAGAAAAAAAAAGGGGAGGGGGGGGAGATGATAGGGAGAGGGAGATGGAGGGGTGAGAGGGAGGGGGAGAGGGAGGGGGGAGAGTGGAGGGGGGGAGAGTGGAGGGGGGGTCCACCACCAATGACGACGAGCTGGTACGAGTGCTGGATGGAGCCGTGCTGGTTGCTGACCACACAGCTGTAGTTGCCCGCGTCAGAGGGCACCACGCTGTCCAGCACGAGCGTCCAGTCCTTGATCCTCAGCTTCAACAGCACAACAACAACAACAACATTACACACACACACATCGCCATTGTCTTACACACTGCTTGGTCCACACCAAAGTGTCGGACCAGACAATGTCACTCCCAGGACCATGTCTAGCAGCTCGTGGCTGCTTCCTGGACGGCGTGACAAATATAACAAGAGGCCGTCCACCCTTTCACCCGGCCATCAAACAGTTTGTACTATGAGACATCTCCTTTGCCAGTGGCAAAATAAAGTAATAGGTTTTTACCCTTTCAACTGGTACAAAAACTGACACCTTTATACAGGCATCATGTTTGCAATAATACACAACACAAGCAGTCAAAATGCAAACAAAAAGGAACAACTCTGATGATGATAATGATATGCACTGTCCTTGAAGTTGATTGGTCCACACCCGAAACAGCTTTTCTTAGAGCCCAGTGTTGTATATGTTGGTTATCAAAATTTGTTATGTTGTATGCGTGCGTGGGTGAAATTATTATGTTGTATATGTGGGTTATGAATATTCAGTGAAAATAATAATAATTAAATGAAATTTGGCCAAATGTGTAATTATCCGGAAATATGTTAATTTATGTAATTACGCACATTTTAATTATGCCAATTCGAGAGGTAATCGTATTAATTATGCGAGTGGGTGTAATTATGATAATGCAAGTCGTTATGATAACCAGACCCCGCCTCGGTGATGAGGGTGGGTTATCGATCGGAATAAGGCAATTAATCGTATGCAGTTATGCAGGTGTGGTGTAAGTATGCAAGATTAACTTAGATTAACTCGGCATCGTTGTCTAGGTTCGTCTCATTCTCGCTTAAACATTCCCAGAGTGTGTATTCGTGGTTATATTTTAGGTCCCCGGTTCACCCCGTTATCGCTTTAACATTTACTGAGTATGTGTTAGTGTGTTTATTAAGGTCACCAAGTTCAGATCTCAACGCAGAAGCAGATCTTATGCATAGATTTCAGGAAAGAATCACACAACCACTTCTGTATTGATCAATTTATTACTAATTCAACCTTAACTATGATATAGTATGCGAACTCTCAATCCCGGAACGTCAACACGGCATCAATACAGTATCATCAACGATTGTCTGATTTCACTTTGACAACGGCACATGGATCCCGCATAACGCGATGGTTGTTAGTGAGAGAGAGAGTCGTTAAAATATGCAAATACTATGCTAAGAAAACCTTAACGTTAATGAATGATTATACTCAATTTTGTTCACGCAGTACCGCACTCCTTATTGATCATACGCAACCCTTATCACGTTGTTAGCACCTTGGGTCACGGGACAGTTGAATATTCTGTAGAGGATGCGAGTACGTGCGGCGATTATGACTGAAAGATACTTGAAAGATTATACGGCGATAAAAAAAAAACACAATCAAAAACAGTTATTATTCTTAAAGGCACCAATCTCAACAGATACATCGGCAGGTTATCTGACAACAGAACGGCTCGGAGTAAGGGCCTGCGACGGTGCTCCTTTTCCGAAGATCGTTATCTTATACCAAGTTTACTAATTGGGGACCAGATCACCTGATAAGGATCCGGTGGGCCACCACTCCCCACGTGAGCGTGGCTCGGCGGAAGGAGGTGCCAAAAATCAGTTCGTATTGATGGATCTGTTGGGAATTTATGCGATTAAGAGTACAGCCCACTAAATATTAAAGATAAAAATTACGAATACTTTTATAAACGACGGATGGCCATCACTCGGTCTCGTTGTGATGCCTTCCCAGCCACGGATGGCTTATGGGTTCGAGTGTGTTTGAGTGGTAAGAGTTGTCTTGAATAGTCAGTGTTCGGAGTCGATTCTTTATGTCAAACAGACGTCTGGTGGTCGTGTGGTGAGGGGGCGGTGCGCGTCATACGTATCAGTCGCTCCCCTGTCACCGTGGTGACTCGGTTCGGATGCCCGTTGATACGCTGTCGCAGTTCGGAACCCGGTCGGTAGGTGGCGCCCACAACTCGCTCGCAGCGTGCAGTGGTGGGGTCGTCGTGTGCACGGAGCCTCGTCGCCAAAACCGCGACCCTCACCACTCCGGCGGCAGCAGAGACCTCCGACTCGACAGAGGTTAACCCACGCAGGCCGAGTTGAGCTGTCAAGCGGGTCTTGCCCGCCTGCAGAGGAGATGGGGAGCCGCTTGAGTCGAGCCCCAAGAGCCGGCTTTGGCAAGCCGATCGAACTCGGCTGAGTCCCAGACGAGCTGAAGATGAGTCGAGCCGACCCGCTGGTCGCAGCTCGCTCCTGAGTCGACCCGCTGGTCGCACCCCCCACGTGAGCCGACCCGCTGGTCGCACTCCCCCCGTGAGCCGACCCGCTGGTCGCACTCCCCCCGTGAGCCGACCCGCTGGTCGCACTGATTTCCAATGCTCAGGATCCTTTCCTTTATGCCGAAAAATCCCCCTGGATCCCGCCCACAAGGCGGGACTTCTTTCGATTTTTGCTGTGTCAGGATCTGTCCGTAGGCAGGTGTGTCCATGTGTGTGTCCGTACGTCCGTATGTCCTTGTGTGCATTACTCACGGTATTCCGTTGTCACACTCCCTCCATAAACCCACGAGCAAACAATCAGATGTTACAAATTGCCTCGAGGTCGTCTCTCTGTCTGGGTGCAATATTATCTCTTGTCTGGCCTTCTTCATGAACCCAAAACACAGACGTTACAAATCGTCTCATAGGCGTCTTTGTTCGGTTGCACCACCTGGAGGGAGGGGCAACACTCTCTCCGACCCGGCGCACAAAGAAATGGTTAAGAAGTTTTAAGTTAACATTTGTCCCTTACTATTTCACAGTTATGATTCTGTATGTAACCTAAGGTCTGTCGTTTCCCATCGTGGTGCTTGACTCAAGTGGAGGTGTTTCCCCGAGCGTATACACACTCCTATCCCGCGCTGCGGGGATACAAAGACGGCCGGGATCTCCCTTTCTCTCCGACCCTGGGTTTAACATCGTTTTTTTTTATTATGTATTTATATTCGACCTGGTGGTGATTCATCCCGTTATCCTGGCTTTTCCATAAGTTTACTTTTGTCTTTCATGCATGTGCTTATTACTATTAATTTATTTCCGATATCTTAGGTTAAGGGGTAAGTTTCTTGATCCTAGGAATTCGTATTCCTTGGTGTCTGCATGGTTATATAAGCGGAATATAGTTTACGGTGAATAGCGTTAACATTGATGTTATGTACGATATTATGTATTGTGATGTCTTTAACTTAACTTGTTTGTCAGGGCTTTACTGACACGAAGTTGCATTCCATAGCCCCGCAGTCTTTGCCCCACCCTATCTCTGCTCGCCGTGGTTGTTGCTGTCCAGCTGATGTCGTTAACTCAAGGTCTCATTAATTTCCGTCACTCCTTGTGTGTGAGGGCGGTTGAACCTTGGAGTCAGTTCTGGTTTTTGTCTGCCTGCTTCTTCTTGTGTCCCCTGACCCCGGGAGTTATTATTTCTACTTTTTATGGCCTGTCGAAGCCCGACTCGCTGTTGCTGGGCTGGTCGTTCCCGGCTTTTTGCTTACGTTTGCAGTTCGCCGTGCTCTTAATTTCCTTCCCTCTTCAACCTTATCGACTATTCGCTCCTGTCTGGGTGTGATTCAATTTTAACTTAGGAAGGTTCTGATTGTCATATGCTTCGGGTCGAGTTGTATAGAAAGTATTAAAGTATGGAAATAACATTTCATATTGACTTAATGATGGTGATGGTTCAGTAGGCGTAACTTGTGGCCTGGTTAATTGGAGTGGGTGTGAATATCAATAACTTTAGCCTACCCTGTTGTTAAATTCCGACTTTAACGTTACTTTAATAGCAATACAGAATAATTGAGCTTTTTGTCTTAACTAGGCGAACGCGAACTTCTGGTGACCCCCCGCAGCCTTGTTGTTCAGCTGGGTCTGCCTCCTTGAGAGATATACACCACTCTTATTCTTGTCTCACTGTGGCCACCCAACCTTCTGCTCTGGGAGTGTTATTCTTAATTTCAGGTCAAAGGCCCCCTCACGTTCAGACGTGCAGGGTTGTTTAAATCAGCTCCCTCCCCTGTGCACGTGTTCCAACTAGCTCGGAATCCCTAAACACACAATCAGTGATGATGCCTGGCTTTCTGTGGTTGTGATTTAGACAAAGGCGCCTCTGTTTTCTTCCATTGCCTTTGAGTCGACACTGCCCTATTATTTGCCCATGTGCTGAGGTCATAGAATTCGTTTTGACTTCAGTAATATTAACATTCAGTATTGGATTAGCAAATGGGCAATGGTTCATTGATGTAGCTCGCAGCCTGGTCTCCAATTTGAGCGAGCGCGAGGATCGATAATTTAGCCTACTCTGTTGTTGAATTTCGAATTTTGACGTTACTTTAAAACCATGCAGGATGGTTGGGCTTTTTGCCTTAACTATGTCTGGCTGACACTCCCACTGTCTCTGCCGCCTGCACGGGTGACATGTGCCCGTTCATCAGGCCTTATCTTTCCTTGAAGCAAGGTTGCAAATTCTGCCATCCTAGCCCTCCTCCAGTTCATCACTTAACAACACCTGGTGTTTTGCAGTTTGCTGCGCTTTTGGTGTGTTTCATTCATTAAAAAAACAAGTGAAAAGATAATATATAAAAATATCATCAAATATTATTAATCTCAATTTTGGAAGAAGGGTTAGTATACAACACAGACCCACAGAGAACCACACAGACCCACACAGACCCATAGAGACCCATACAGACCCACAGAGACCCACAGAGACCCACACAGACCCACAGAGACCCATACAGACCCATACAGACCCACAGAGAACCACACAGACCCACACAGACCCATAGAGACCCATACAGACCCACACAGACCCACAGAGACCCATACAGACCCACAGATACCCACAGAGACCCACACAGACCCACAGAGACCCACAGAGACCCATACAGACCCACAGAGACCCACACAGACCCACAGAGACCCATACAGACCCACACAGACCCACAGAGACCCATACAGACCCACAGAGACCCATACAGACCCACAGAGACCCACACAGACCCACAGAGACCCATACAGACCCACAGAGACCCATACAGACCCACAGAGACCCACATAGACCCACACAGACCCACAGAGACCCACACAGACCCATACAGACCCACAGACCCATACAGACCCACAGAGAGGTATACTGGATGTGGTGTGCTGGGTGCAGCAACAATGTCTCTGCCGCCGATCCGGCCACGTGCGGATGGATAAAGAGGCCAATTCAAGTGATTTCAGCAGTAATTCTGACGTCATCTCTCAGGATAAAAATCCGTTCTCGAAAAATTCAACTCTGAATTCAAGACTAATAAATTAACCCGTAAAAACAAAGTTTTTCACTCTAAATCTTTTACATGCGTGGCGGCTAGAGTCCTCTCGTCCTCTGGCTTGAGATGGCTGCCACCTATGGGTCAGATGATTATTCTTAGGTTTTTTCGGTAAAGTCACGTAGGTAAAACATCTAAATTAATTTTTGATTTTTTTTGTTTTATTTTATTTATTTTATTTTTATTTTTATTAATTTTGATGTTTTACCTACGTGACTTTACCGAAAAAACCTAAGAATATGAATCCTTGCAGTCACGAAAGCTTCAAATCTAGGGTCAGATGATTGTCTGCCACCATTAAGCAATTGGTAATTAAATATTTAAAACAATTTCCCTAAACAGTGTAAAATTTTGGAAAACATTTTTCACGACAATTAATTGTCACGCACAACGAGTGTGTGTGCAAAATGTCAGCTCGATTGGATCACGGGAAGTGGGTTAAAAAACGACCGAAAGATTTGCACGGTCGTAAGCAAGCAAGTGAACTTAATATAAAGGATTTAAAATGACTGCTATGGTACCCCGGGGTACCGCCATGAGGTTCATACGACCCGGTGTCCTCCACTGTGGAAGAGCAGACACTCACCACCCTGGGGGTGAGTGGGTGGGTGGGTGATGAGTGGGGTGGGTGAGTGGGTTGATGGGTGAGTTAGCGGGTGATTGATTGAGTGGATCAATTGGTGTATTGGTGCATAGCTGTCAACCCACAGGGTTCACCCCGTATTCTTGCACAGGGAAATTGAGTTTCCATGTCAATACGGCGGGCAGATGTTTCAATACTGGCAAACAAAATAGTCTTTGTGTTTCTCCCTTGTTCAAGTTCAAGTTCATGTATTAGGTATAGCCATGTGAGCCATTCGGCTCTTGAACCGGATGCAACCGCAACAAACAAAAAAAAACATGAACAAAAAACATCTTAAAGTGAATATGTGACTAAGTGCAAACAGAAAATCCAAGAAAAGACAGCAAAATATTGCAGAAAAAAATCACCGTGTACACCAACGCTGTGATGGGACTTTGCAGGATGAACGCTGAGATGTATCATGGGCACGGGGTGACCAATACGGTCTGAATTGGTCAGTCGTAAGGTAGGGCGCTCATGCCGAGTTGGCAGGTTTGGTCGCTGATATGAAATTTTAAGGTCCCCAACCACCATACGTGACACGGCCGGCAGAGTCTTCCGGAAGATGTCCCGTACCACGTCTGAGACAGCCGGTAGAGTCTTCCGGAAGATGTCCCTCGAATCTTGGAGGGCCACGTGAGATTGGAGGTGACAGAAACAGCAACAGCAGCAGCAACAACAACAACCACCACAACAACAACAGCAGCAACAACAGCAGCAGAAACAACAACAACCACCACAACAACAACAACCACAGCAACAGCAGCAGCAGAAACAACAACATCAGTGGCAAGGACGACAAAGACGTCTGGCTGAGTGTGGGGGCCTAGTGGACGTGGGTAGAGCCTGGGGCAGGCCTGTACCAGCGCGGCGTTGTGGTGTATGCGTGGTGTGTAGGCCTCGGCCAGGTAAGGTCATTTACCCTTTTACCGGGTAAAAGGGTCAAGGGTAAAGGTGTTGACATGCCAAGGGGCAAGGTAAAGGGTAGGGTAAAGGAAGCGCCAAGTATTACCCGGTAAATACGGTGCCTTGTTTAGCGCTAGAATCTCCGTGGTGCAGTCCGTGGCCTTCATTTAACAAGTAATATTAAAACAAACTTTTTTAAAAACACGCTTTTATTAAATGTACTCGTAATGGCAGACCTCCACGACTCCAGGAAGTGGCCCCGAAGTTTGCCACGACGTAAGGGGACCGTGGCCAATCACAGCCAACGTGAGTTGAGCGTGGACAATTAGACCCAAGCCGAAACAACATATACAAAATAATGTTTAAAAACATTTTTATGATAGAATATAGTATTGTCATCAGTATGACATAAGTATACCAAGTTTGCAGTCGATACCACATTGGGAAGTGGGTTAAAATTGAGTTACAAGATTTGATACGACAACAACAACAACGACAACAACAACGACAAGCGTGTAAAATTGGAATCATCGAGAGTATTCTACATGAGCAAAGCGCTCTACCTACAGCATTTACCATTATAAACCTTGTTCATGTGTAGTAGTTCCCCAGTAATTACCCTGTAATCAGGTCATTAGTATGGGGTAAGGGTAAAAGGTGGGGTAAAGGTAGGCTCGTTGCGTTTTTACCTTACCTGCTAAAGGGTAAAAGGTAGGGTAGAGTGATTGTATTGTGGTAAGGTAAAAGGTAAGGTAAAGGTAGGCTCGTTGTTTTGACATTTTAACTTTTACCTTACCTTGCTCTTCCGACAGGCTGCGTTGGCTGGGTCGTGTATCCCACATGCCCCCAGCCACCACATGCCTAAAAAGCCTTAGTTAGGCCGGATAGAGGGAGATACACTGGGATGGCTTGTGAAAGAGATGCAGTGATGTGGCACAAGAGGATGTAGAGCTGGCTGGCTGGACTTGCTGGTTTGAAGACCGTCCTCTGTGGAGGAGGCTCGTGAAGGACGCTGCTGCTGGGCAGCTTGAGACAGTCTCCCTCCAGCAACAACGGAGTGCAGAGGAGTGACAGCAGCCTGGCACAGGTGGTGGTCCATCTGCCACTTGTCTCAGTGAGCCGATCCATTAGCCCCTGGGTCTGTCCCTTGACCTCCTGCTGCCAGCACGAGGCGTTCGACACTTCACGTGGCCTTCAAGTGCACGTATAGCCTTGACTTAGAGCTTTCGTGACTGCAGGGATTTCATATTCTTTGGGTCTCTCGGTAAAGTCGCGTATCTACGTGACTTTACCGAAAGATCCAAGTGATATGCACGTAGCCTGGCGCAAGCCCCGTGGTGACGTCACCGCCACTCAGTGGCAAATGGCGCTTGTTGTTGATGGTGCTGACGGAGGTGACGGTGTTGGAGGCGATGGCGTTGGTGGCGCTGATGGCGGCGGTGACGGTGTTGGAGGCGATGCTGACGGCGGTGACTGTTGTGACGTTACAGGTTTGCGCCCCGCACGGCCACCGTCACCCGGGAAGGAGAAAAGACCCGCCAAAGATCTCTGATGGAGCGATGGGGGACAGGAGAGCGAGGAGTGAGAAGAGGTCAGGGCAGAGAGGAGGAGCCTCAACTTACGGAAGAGCAAGAAGCGAGAGATGATAGATAGCCAGACGCCCAGAGGGGAGAGTGTGCAGTGAGGTCATCCACCCACCCACTCATCCACCCACCCACTCACCCAGAGGGGAGAGTGTGCAGTGAGGTGGGCTGATGGCGGGAGAGAGCAGCAGAGGCAGGACGCGGACAGGGCCAGGTGGGACAGAGAGGGGGGGGCGAGAAGCAGAGTCGAGGGAGGGGTGGGTAGGGCGGTCGATCTGGCGAGACCGGGGTGGGTAGAGAGAGAGACGTCCCCACCCGTTTGTGCCGTCGCACCGCCTGCACACTCGGTGGCTTACGCCACAGGGCAAGCTTTGAGACAAACGCGGCTTCTACAATATACCCGTGATGTTTCGGTTTGTGCGGGAGAAGTGTTTGCGTCCTCACGGACTGGCGCGTGTGTGACACTCTGTCTAGGAGCGGTGTCGGAGTGCCCGCCGGTGGAAGAGATCGAGTTACAGGGTAGGCAAGAGCGCTGCTCACGGCGGCACATCTGGTGTCGCGTGCCTCGCGTGGCGTCCGCCTCCCACTGTTCACGACCGCTTTGATCGGCCGCTCATCGCACGAGTGGGTGTCAAGATGGCAGAATTAACGCGCAAAAACCTAGACAGATGTGTCGTGAACATTTGATCAATGTTGGACGGGTTTCATCCGGTGGCTCGAGTGCTGAACAGAAATTGTTGTTGACGACGCTGACGGAGGTGACGGTGTCGGAGGTGATGGTGACGGTTGTGACGTTACAGATCTGCTCCACGCGTGGCCACCGTCTCTCGGGAAGGAGAAGAGCCACCAACGCGGTCCGACGGAGCGAGGGGCGACAGGAGAGCGAGGAGCGAGAAGAGGTCAGGGCAGAGAGGAGGAGCCTCAAATAACGGAAGAGCAAGAATGGAGATGTGACAGACGGCAAGACGCCCAGAGGGGAGAGTGTGCAGTGAGGTCATCCACCCACCCACTCATCCACCCACCCACTCACTCATCCACCCACCCACTCATCCACCCACTCACTCATCCACCCACTCACTCATCCACCCACTCATCCACCCACTCACTCATCCACCCACCCACTCACTCATCCACCCACCCACTCATCCACCCACTCACTCATCCACCCACTCACTCATCCACCCACTCATCCACCCACTCACTCATTCACCCACCCACTCACTCATCCACCCACCCACTCATCCACCCACTCACTCATCCACCCACTCACTCATCCACCCACTCATCCACCCACTCACTCATCCACCCACCCACTCATCCAACCACCCACTCATCCACCCACTCACTCATACACCCACCCACTCATCCAACCACCCACTCATCCATTCATTCACTCATCCACCCACCCACTCACTCATCCACCCACTCACTCATCCACCCACCCACCCATCCACCCACTCATCCACCCAGCCACTCATCCACCCACTCACTCATCCACCCACCCACCCATCCACTCACTCATCCACCCAGCCACTCATCCACCCACTCATCCACCCACCCACTCACCCAGAGGGGAGAGTGTGCAGTGAGGTGGGCCGATGGCGGGAGAGAGCAGCAGAGGCAGGACGCGGACAGGGCCAGGTGGGACAGAGAGGGGGGGGCGAGAAGCAGAGTCGAGGGAGGGGTGGGTAGGGCGGTCGATCTGGCGAGACCGGAAGCCGAACGGGGGAGGCACGCCGGGGTGGGTAGAGAGAGAGATGTAGAGAGGAGGGACAGAGAGGCGGGGGGGAGAGGCCCGAGAGATCAGGGCGAAGTCCACATCAAGAATGCCATTGACATTCTAGCGCAGGTGATGTCGGACTTGCCAAGCGGGAGAGGGAGTGAGCGACCGGGAAGGAGAGAGCAGCAGAGGCAGTACGCGGACAGGGCCAGGTGGGAGAGGGAGGGGGCGAGGAGCAGAGTGGCGGGAGGGGCGGGTAGGGCGGTCGATCATCTGGCGAGACGGGAAGCTGACGAGGGGAGACACGCCAGGGCGGGTAGAGAGAGAGAGGTCGGAGCGAGAGACCGAGAGAGGTGGGACAGAGAGAGGAGGGATAGAGAGGCCGGGGAGGTGGGGGGGAGAGGCATGGACGATGGGTGGATGGGGGAAGGCCGGAGAGAGCAGAGGGAGATGCACATAAGAAATGCCATCGGGATGATAGATCGGGTGTTACGGGACTTGCCACGTGGGAGTGAGCGACCGGGAAAGACGACATATTTGTAAGGGGTGGAGTCACATAGAGACCCGTAGATTAGCATCCTTGTCTAGCCACTCACTCGTCCACTCACTCACCAACTCACCCAGCGACTCACCCATTCACTCATCCACCCACCCACTCACCCACCCACTCATCCATTCACTCACTCATCCACCCACCCACTCATCCACCCACCCACTCATCCACCCACCCACTCATCCACCCACTCACTCATCCACCCACCCACTCATCCACCCACCCACTCACTCATCCACCCACTCACTCAGCTACCCCCCCACTCATCCACCCACTCATCCACCCACTCATCCACCCACCCACTCACTCATCCACCCACCCACTCACTCATCCACCCACTCATCCACCCACTCACTCATCCACCCACCCACTCATCCACCCACTCACTCATCCATTCATTCACTCATCCACCCACCCATCATCCACCCACCCACTCATCCACCCACTCATCCACCCACCCACCCACCCATCCACCCACTCATCCACCCAGCCACTCATCCACCCACTCACTCATCCACCCACTCATCCACCCACTCACTCATCCACCCACCCACCCACTCACCCACCCACTCATCCACCCAGCCACTCATCCACCCACTCATCCACCCCCTCACTCATCCACCCACCCACCCACTCACCCACCCACTCATCCACCCACCCACTCATCCATTCACTCACCCAACCATCATTGGAAAGATGTCATGAGCCACTTTGGGCCATGACTTGATTTGTGCAGTCTATGCAAGTGTGAGCTTAGTGCGCGCAAGTGCAACTCAAGTGTCACGGCTCGACAAACA
Source organism: Lethenteron reissneri (assembly GCF_015708825.2). Taxonomy (NCBI): domain Eukaryota; kingdom Metazoa; phylum Chordata; class Hyperoartia; order Petromyzontiformes; family Petromyzontidae; genus Lethenteron; species Lethenteron reissneri. The sequence continues at coordinate 22,923 of NW_026891236.1, read as the reverse complement.
GAAAAATCGAGACGAGGGGAAAGCCTCGTGGCACAGCCCCCGGTTGGTGCGAGCCCTGATATAAAGATGTAAATAGTGAAACCCGTGTTGATGTCCCCACCCACTCACTCAGTCACTCACTCAACCACTCACTCACCCACTCATCCACCCACCCACTCACTCACCCACCCACCCACTCATCCATTCATTCACTCATCCACCCACCCACTCATCCACCCACCCACTCACTCATCAACCCACCCACTCATCCATCCATTCACTCACCCAACCATCATTGGAAAGATGTCATGAGCCACTTTAGGCCAGGACTTGATTTGTGCAGTCTATGCCCTGATATAAAGATGTAAATAGTGAAACCCATTCTAGATTTGAAGCTTTCGTGACTGCAAGGATTCATACTGTTAGTTTTTTCGGTAAAGTCACGTAGGGTAAAAATGAAATTAAAATTAATAAAAAAACAATTTTTTATTAATTTTAATTTCATTTTATTTTGATTAATTCTAATTTCATTTTTTACCTAAAAAAACTAAGAGTATAGTGAAACCCGTGCTGATGTCCCCACCCGTTTGTGCCATCGCACCGCCTGCACACTCGATGGCTTACGCCACTGGGCAAGCTTTGAGACAGACGAGGCTTCGACAATATACCCGTGATCTTCTTGGTTCTTTCGGTAAAGTCACGTAGAAGGGAAAAATAAAATAATAAAAATAAAACATAATAAAATAATTCTCACGACGTTTCGGCCACAACGCAAGCAGCCGTCCTCAGGTGAAGAACAGGTCTGTCGGGGAGACAGCGTCTGAATGAAACACCACCAGGCTTGGAGCGTCTATTTAAGCCGGGTTGGAAGGGGAGAAGGGCGCCTTGACAACCCCCTTCCAACCCAGCTTAAATAGACGCTCCAAGCGTGGTGGTGTTTCATTCAGACGCTGTCTCCCCGACAGACCTGGTCTTCACCTGAGGACGGCTGCTTGTGTTGTGGCCGAAACGTCGTGAGAATTATTTAATGTTTCATTTTTATTATTTTATTATTTCTCTTCTACGTGACTTTACCGAAAGAACCAAAAAGATGAATCCCTGCAGTCACGAAAGTTTTAAATCGAAATATATCCGTGATGCTTTGGTGTTTGTGTCCTCAAGGACTGGCGCGTGTGTGACGCTTTGTCTAGGAGAGGGTACGCAAGTGTGCGCATCTGGTGTCGCACGCCCCGCGTGATGGCCTCCTCCCACTGTTCACGACCGCTTTGATCGGCCGCTCGACGCACGAGTGGTTGTCAAGATGGCAGAATTTACGCGCAAAATCTAGACGGATGTGTCGTGAAATTTTATAAATGCTGGGACGGGTTTTATCTGGCGATTCGAGCGCTGAACAGAAATGTTTATATTCTGAGCGTTTGTATTTTCGCTGCTTAACGTAAGTGTTGTGCGATGTGGCGGATATTTTAATGGGCCATGCAAGTTCAGGGGGGTTGGAATGGGGGTGGGGTGGGGTGGGGGAGAAATACATGAACCCTGGCTGAATGACCAGTGATTTAATACCAATTAATGATCAATCAGGTGGTCTGTCTGGCAACAGTTTTTGTGCCTCTGTTTGATACAGGGGTGGAGTGCCAATCTTATTTGACAGACAACTATTACAGGTTTACCATGTTTAGTGGTTTTCTCCTTGTCACAGGTTGAGTCACAAACCGTAGCTCTCCATAACAAAGGCTCACCCTCTTAAGCCTCACCTTACCATATTAATAAAAAGTGTGCTGTACTCAGCCCTTACCCCCCCCCCCCTTCTCCAACCATTATATATACGGAGTGGTAGCTCCTGTAATCTCTCATTTACGTGATACAGCTGTCGTGGCTGTGACGGTTCCACCTGAAGACGGAAGCTTGTGTTGCCTCCGAAACGTCGTGATTTTTATTTTATTTTACTTTTATTAATTTTAATGTTTTACCTACACAGTGACTTTACCGAAAAAAACCTAAAAATATGTATAGGGGTGGAGTGGTTTTGGCGGCAGCGTGCCTCGTATAAAGTGTCGTGGTGTGGTGACATCGGTGGCTTTAAGCCACAATATCTGAATATTGTCTTGTGTCTATCTGAAACAATCTCATGGTCTCTCTCTCCCTCTGAAACTCACTTTGAGTTGTTGGTCACTGCACTGCCCTTTTGTTTTGGTGTGTCCTGTGACCGTTGTTGTTGTTTTGTGCCTGATGATTGCAGTGAATGTTTGCGGTGTGTTTATGGTGAATTATTCAATGTTTGTTGGGGATCTTTTAAGGCATGCCTTTTTGTTTACAATGGTAATCAGAAATTTAACTGCATAAAGAAAATTTATATAAAACTCCTCTATTGCAATAAAAAAACTCGTTAATATTATGAATGGTAGTTGCGTTGAAACCTTCATATAGTGTTGTTTAAAAGACCGGGAAAATGTATGTTCGTAGAATATTACGTTTGACATGCTGGCTGATTGGCTTACTCGGCTTGACTTTCTCATTGGCTCTCACGGCATCTCTGGTCTTATAGATCCCTTCAAAGCTTCAATTTGACTATTCCTCTCACATTTTGTCTGCTTCTTCTCAATACATCTCCATGTCTCTCATTGCTTTTCTCACTCACTCCATCTCCATGTCTCTCATTGCTTTTCTCACTCACTCCATCTCCATATCTCTCATTGCTTTTCTCACTCACTCCATATCTCTCATTGCTTTTCTCACTCTATACATCTCCATATCTCTCATTGCTTTTCTCACTCCATCTCCATATCTCTCATTGCTTTTCTCACTCCATCTCCATGTCTCTTATTGCTTTTCTCACTCCATACATCTTCATGTCTCTCCACATGTCTTTGCTCATCTCAAAACATCCCCATGTCTCTCTTTCTCTCATTCAATATCTCTCTGCTCATCTCAATACATCCCCAAGCCTCTCTGTTGCTTCTCTTCCTCCGTACAGAGACCCATAACGAGGTCTCTACGCTGTTGCGCCAGTCACGGAACTGGAGGGGCGCTAAGCACCGGGAGCCTCCATTGGAGGACGAAAGGACACGTGACCGGGAGCGGAGAGCTCCGGTCTTGACACATGAGGAGGCGTGGCGCGAGGTGGCGGCCAGGGGATAAAGGGGGGAGCGCCGAGGGGATTCGGGGCTCTTCGTCGGTGTGTAGAGTTCGCTAGAAGTCGTGGTTTCTGTAGCGTGTGAGCTACAGACCCGTTCGCTAGCTCAACTCTCACACACACACATTGAACAGTATAGGACAGCATAGCCACACTTGACAATCGTTCTGCTGCATTTAGTCACCCTGGTCGTGCCAGCGACGATGCCGAGACAGCCACGCGGCGGGCCTTCAAGCGGGGAGCCTTCGGGTGGGGCCGAGCCGTCCGCCATTGGGGCCTCTGCGAGGCTTCCCGCCCTTCCCGACACGGGGCAGGACGCCGCCATCTTGGGTGTGGTCGCGGCCGAACGGCGGGAAGCCGCCATCTTGTCGCCGCCGCAGCCATCGCCTTACGACGATTAAAGAATTCTCAGTTGGAGGAGATTGGAGCGCATTTGCGTGGCGTTTTGAGTCGGCCGTCCGATCCGCCAAGTGGACGGATGCGGAGGCCTTGGAAGTTCTGCCGACGCTCCTGGATGACAAGACTTTGAAATTATTCCGCTCCATCGCAGCCGCGAAGAAGGCGACGCTGAAAGGGGCGTTCGACGAAATGGTGGAAGCGTACGAGCCTCCAGACGACGCACACCGGAGATTCATCCAGAGGCAACGGGCGCTGTTGGAGAAATATTCTGATGTCTTTAGTAAAGACGATTTCGATCTGGGATGCACCTCGTTGCTCTCCCACCATATTGATACCGGGGATGCTGTTCCCATTCGGATGAATCCACATCGGTTGAGCCCGGCGGAGAGGGATCATGTACGCGGCGCAGTGGATGATATGCTAGCCGCCGACATTATCTCTCCGTCCAACAGCCCGTGGGGCGCTCCGGTGGTCCTGGTGAAGAAAAAGGATGGTAAATTGTGGTTTGTGTCGATTTTCGGAGGTTAAACAAAGTGTCGGTTGCGGACGCTTACCCCCTGCCGCGTATGGATGATTCCCTCGATTCCTTGTCTGGGGCGAAATTTTTTTCCACTCTTGACCTCTCTTCGGGGTTCTGGCAGCTTCCCCTGGACGAGTCCTCGAGGGAGAAGACGGCTTTCCGTACGCCGCAGGGCCTGTTTCAGTTTAATTGTCTCCCCTGTTGTATACTAACCCTTCTTCCAAATTGAGATTAATAATATTTGATGATATTTTTATATATTATCTTTTTACTTGTTTTTTTTAATGAAGGAAACACACCAAAGCGCAGCAAACTGCAAAACACCAGGTGTTGTTAAGTAATGAACTGGAGGAGGGCTAGGATGGCAGAATTTGCAACCTTGCTTCAAGGAAAGATAAGGCCTGATGAACGGGCACATGTCACCCGTGCAGGCGGCAGAGACAGTGGGAGTGTCAGCCAGACATAGTTAAGGCAAAAAGCCCAACCATCCTGCATGGTTTTAAAGTAACGTCAAAATTCGAAATTCAACAACAGAGTAGGCTAAATTATCGATCCTCGCGCTCGCTCAAATTGGAGACCAGGCTGCGAGCTACATCAATGAACCATTGCCCATTTGCTAATCCAATACTGAATGTTAATATTACTGAAGTCAAAACGAATTCTATGACCTCAGCACATGGGCAAATAATAGGGCAGTGTCGACTCAAAGGCAATGGAAGAAAGCAGAGGCGCCTTTGTCTAAATCACACCCACAGGAAGCCAGGAATCATCACTGATTGTGTGTTTAGGGATTCCGAGCTAGTTGGAACACGTGCACACAGGGGGGGAGGTAGAAGTACGCCTTGTCCTCCTGCAGCTGAGGGAGCAAAGATAAACCCAAGAAGGCCAAGGAATTAAATTAAGTGGGTCAGCTCAAGGCTGTGTGCACAGGGGAGGGAGCTGATTTAAACAACCCTGCACGTCTGAACGTGAGGGGGCCCTTGACCTGAAATTAAGAATAACACTCCCAGAGCAGAGATAGGGTGGGGCAAAGACTGCGGGGCTATGGAATGCAACTTCGTGTCAGTAAAGCCCTGACAAACAAGTTAAGTTAAAGACATCACAATACATAATATCGTACATAACATCAATGTTAACGCTATTCACCGTAAACTATATTCCGCTTATATAACCATGCAGACACCAAGGAATACGAATTCCTAGGATCAAGAAACTTACCCCTTAACCTAAGATATCGGAAATAAATTAATAATAATAAGCATATGCATGAAAGACAAAAGTAAAACTTATGGAAAAGCCAGGATAACGGGATGAATCACCACCAGGTCGAATATAAATACATAATAAAAAAAACGATGTTAAACCCAGGGTCGGAGAGAAAGGGAGATCCCGGCCGTCTTTGTATCCCCGCAGCGCGGGATAGGAGTGTGTATACGCTCGGGGAAACACCTCCACTTGAGTCAAGCACCACGATGGGAAACGACAGACCTTAGGTTACATACAGAATCATAACTGTGAAATAGTAAGGGACAAATGTTAACTTAAAACTTCTTAACCATTTCTTTGTGCGCCGGGTCGGAGAGAGTGTTGCCCCTCCCTCCAGGTTGTGCAACACGAACAAAGACGCCTATGAGACGATTTGTAACGTCTGTGTTTTGGATTCATGAAGAAGGCCAGACAAGAGATAATATTGCACCCAGACAGAGAGACGACCTCGAGGCAATTTGTAACATCTGATTGTTTGCTCGTGGGTTTTATGGAGGGAGTGTGACAACGGAATATACCGTGGGTGATGCACACAAGGACATACGGACGTACGGACACACACATGGACACACCTGCCTACGGACAGATCCTGACACAGCAAAAATCGAAAGAAGCCCCGCCTTGTGGGCGGGATCCAGGGGATTTTTCGGCATAAAGGAAAGGATCCTGAGCATTGGAAACTAGTGCGACCAGCGGGTCGACTCAGGAGCGAGCCCGACCGGGAGGGTCGGCTCAGGAGCGAGCTGCGACCAGCGGGTCGGCTCGACTCATCTTCAGCTCGTCTGGGACTCAGCCGAGTTCGATCGGCTTACCAAAGCCGGCTCTCGGGGCTCGACTCAAGCGGCTCCCCATCTCCTCTGCAGGCGGGCAAGACCCGCTTGACAGCTCAACTCGGCCTGCGTGGGTCAACCTCTGCCGAGTCGGAGGTCTCTGCTGCCGCCGGAGTGGTGAGGGTCGCGGTTTGGCGACGAGGCTCCGTGCACACCCTGGTCGACGACCCAACACTGCACGCTGCGAGCGAGTTGTGGGCGCGACCTACCGGACCGGGTTCCGAACTGCGACAGCGTATCAACGGGCATCCGAACCAGTTCACCACGGTGACAGGGGAGCGACTGATACGTATGACGCGCACCGCCCCCTCACCACACGACCACCAGGCGTCTGTTTGACATAAAGAATCGACTCCGAACACCGACTATTCAAGACAACTCTTACCACTCAAACACACTCGAACCCATAAGCCATCCGTGGCTGGGAAGGCATCACAACGAGACCGAGTGATGGCCATCCGTCGTTTATAAAAGTATTCGTAATTTTTATCTTTAATATTTAGTGGGCTGTACTCTTAATCGCATAAATTCCCAACAGATCCATCAATACGAACTGATTCTTGGCACCTCCTTCCGCCGAGCCACGCTCACGTGGGGAGTGGTGGCCCACCGGATCCTTATCAGGTGATCTGGTCCCCAATTAGTAAACTTGGTATAAGATAACGATCTTCGGAAAGGAGCACCGTCGCAGGCCTTTACTCCGAGCCGTTCTGTTGTCAGATAACCTGCCGATGTATCTGTTGAGATTGGTGCCTTAAGAATAATAACTGTTTTTGATTGTGTTTTTTTTATCGCCGTATAATCTTTCAAGTATCTTTCAGTCATAATCGCCGCACGTACTCGCATCCTCTACAGAATATTCAACTGTCCCGTGACCCAAGGTGCTAACAACGTGATAAGGGTTGCGTATGATCAATAAGGAGTGCGGTACTGTGTGAACAATGTTGAGTATGATCATTCATTAACGTTAAGGTTTTCTTAGCATAGTATTTGCATATTTTAACGACCCTCTCTCTCACTAACAACCATCGCGTTATGCGGGATCCATGTGCCGTTGTCAAAGTGAAATCAGACAATCGTTGATGATACTGTATTGATGCCGTGTTGACGTTCCGGGATTGAGAGTTCGCATACTATATCATAGTTAAGGTTGAATTAGTAATAAATTGATCAATTACAGAAGTGGTTGTGTGATTCTTTCCTGAAATCTATGCATAAGATCTGCTTCTGCGTTGAGATCTGAACTTGGTGACCTTAATAAACACACTAATACATACTCAGTAAATGTTAAAGCGATAACGGGGTGAACCGGGGACCTAAAATATAACCACGAATACACACTCTGGGAATGTTAAAGCGAGAATGAGACGAACCTAGACAACGATGCCGCGTTAATCTAAGTTAATCTTGCATACTTACACCACACCTGCATAACTGCATACGATTAATTGCCTTATTCCGATCGATAACCCACCCTCGTCACCGAGGCGGGGTCTGGTTATCATAACGAGTTGCATTATCATAATACACCCACTCGCATAATTAATACGATTACCTCTCGAATTGGCATAATTAAAATGTGCATAATTACATAAATTAACATATTTCCGGAAAATTACACATTTGGCCACATTTCATTTAATTATTATTATTTTCACTGAATATTCATAACCCACATATACAACATAACAATTTCACCCACGCACGCATACAACATAACAAATTTTGATAACCAACATATACAACACCCCATGGGCTTGAACTCCGCCCCTGCTACGTTCCAGAGGTTGATGGAACTCGTGTGACCGGTCTGCATTGGGACACGTGCCTGATATATTTGGATGATGTTATTGTGTTCAGCCGTACGTTTGAGGAGCATCTTCAGAGATTGGATGCTGTTTTTGCTAGGGTGCGTTCCGCCAATTTGAAATTAAGCCCAAAAGTGTCACCTTTTGCAACGATCACACCAAACGTTCGCGAGCACAGCGGCAGGGGACGAGCAACGCTCCGCTCCACAATTCACGAGCGAGCGTTTGTCGACAGCCACGGGGTGACAACAGGGCCCAGCATAAAGACTCCGATGGCGGCAACGCAATCGAGGCGAGGGGTCTGTCGAACAGCGTAACCCTGCGAGCCTGTTTCCATCGGTGAGATAATGACGAAGAGTGGGAAACTTCTTCTTGGTTCTTTCGGTAAAGTCACGTAGAAGGGAAGCAATAAAATAATAAAAATAAAACATAATAAATAATTCTCACGACGTTTCGGCCACAACGCAAGCAGCCGTCCTCAGGTGAAGAATGAGACACTGCCAAGCTAGGAGCTTATATATAAGCTGCGTTGGAGGTGCAAGAGCGCCTTAACAAAAGAATGTGCATATGAAGAGGAATTTAGCATATTCATGGGAAATGCGTAGGAGGTGGGTGGGGGGGGGGGGTTTCATAGTCATATTATGCCCATGCATTATGCAGGATCAACAGCACCAAGGGGGGGTGCAGTAGCATTAACAAAGGAAAAGAATGTTAATAGTATGTAGCTGCAGTTACTAAACAACAACGTAGAAAACTAAAGTATAAACTACATAAAAAACTAAAGTATAAACTGCATAGGCACCATCAGTATACTTACTATACTCTACAATAAGTTACTAACAGTAAGTAATACATTACAATTCTACGTCGTAAAATTATATATATGCTTCCATCTAAACTTTATTCTCTTACATCACACGAGCATACACTGTTCTAAACTCCACCGAATCACGGGTGGAGGGGGGGGGGAACTTTATTACCAGATCCTGTAGTCCGCGGTACACCACGTTCACGGAGAAGTGCGATTTATTTTAATGAGACGCGCATCATGTGGGCACGGCGAATGTCTCGCATTTGCAGATTGGAGTGCGGGTGTGGAGTTTTCACCGTGCATATATTCTCTAGCGATGAGTTTAAACTAAAAATATTACAGATTTCAGATGCCTTGCATTCTATAATAAATGTGCGTGTCGTCTGCCTCTAATCAAAGCGACAAGTTTTGGCGGCAAAAGCGCTTCGACGTTACCTCACGCCAGCGTGCGACGGTCACTTGCACTTCGAATATATATTTTTTTTATCGGGACCAAATATTTGGATTACTCATAAAAACCATAAACAAATCCCTCATTCTAATTTCAAAATTAAGTTGACAGCTTGGTAGGTGGTGTACGTTTTCCATGGTGTGCATTACTCTCAAAATCTGCCATTCTTCACCAACGTGTCACCTTTGGATCTTTAAAATGTTATTTTGATTACGCTCGTTATACCCAGGAAAGCCGCACCGAGTCGCAGCAGCAGCAGCAGCAGGGGGTCATAGATTGCTATGTAAGTAATACAAGATTCCAGTGGGGCCCAAGTGATGTTGAGGACATTGAGACAACTCACACCCAAACCCCAATTTTCCAAACCTTCGGAGACCCTTTCCTGGTTGATCATCATACCCAAGATGACAACATATCAATCAGAGCATGCGTCGCTATGCGCAGCGCACCGTCCACTTCTCTACAAACTGACAAGACTCGTTTCACCAGCGTCCTCACTGAGGTTTCGCTATCCGAAATGTAATAACCACAGTGCGTAGCGATTAAAATAAACTGTAATGCATAGATGTGAGAAAGGGATGATGATGATGGTGGGCCGATCGTCTAGAGCAGGGGTCGCAAACTCGCGGCCCGCGGGCCAATTGCGGCCCTCGGGACGATATTTTGTGGCTCCCACCTTAATATGAAAGTTTAATGTTAGTGCGGCCCGCGAGTTTTATATTGTAGCAACCCCGCTGTTAGCTGCTGTGTGGGACAATGTTATGATGCTCTGGTTTCCTACTGTGTGCCTGTCCAGTGAATGCGGCATGCATGTGAGTGACATGGAGGGCGGGGTCGTGTGTGTGTACGTGTGAGAGTGAGTGAGAGAGAGAGCCGGGAGAGAAAAGAGTGGTTTTGGATGTGCGGAGAGCAGGAGGGTGAAATTCATAGTTTTCCGCCCTCTTTCGCGCAGGTCATGATGTATCCAGTGCTTTATTTGTAAATCACAAGGTGCCGGAACGCTAAGTACATATGACAGCGCAGGTACGACGAGCACAGGTCCCGGAACGCACGTAAAACGACGCTTAAAACAGCACACACATGCCACTTACAATGCAGTGGGACTTATTTAGGCTATACTGCAGTGACAGTATCAGTCTTTGTGTCAATAAAGTGGCATCTTGAGCAAAGGCGACTTCTGTGTCCAGCGGAGAAAACGAACGGAACACACACACACACAATTTGTTAAATTGAAGGCAAATTCAAGGGACACCACGGCTCCTTTACACACACGCTGCGCTGTGAGGTTTTGGGAGCTTCTTTACGCAGAGGGATTATTCTAAACCGCAGCAGTTTATAACACGTCATTGAGCTAATATCTACATTTTACAGTCTGGGCTGTTTACATTATTATTTACACCTGATATGTGTGGATGAATTTTAATGATTTAAATTCCCTCATCCTCTGGTGGTGACATTTACGCACCGAGCCACAGACTGTACATGACGATGTGCATAATTATTTTGGTTCATCTTAGAAGTCTGCATTTGTTATTATTTTATGAAATTGTGATGCTGTTGTTAAGAAAGCTTTATATATAACTTATTAGATTATCTTGTTATTGCGTGGCCACAAATTAGTAATTCATCCACCGATGCCAACACGGGCTCCGTAATTTTCTAGTGATTACATTATAATGTTATATTTTATTTTAATCATTTCTTTAAAAACTTTTTTAATATTCATATTTTTTTCGATTCGAGAGGTACCGGATCTGCTCAAATAAGTCCCGGAATGCAGGCAAGCCAACACGCCGGCACAAAGTAAGCACAAAAATGCATAGAAAAATGTGATGATGTGACTGAGGGCAGCGAAAGCCCCGACAGTGGCCAGCAACATTTGAACCCCGTGGTCACACAATGACGCTGCCTCATAGAGTCCTCTCCTCTCCCTCTTTCGGCTCTCCACTGTGCGCGCACCGGAGCGCGTCAAAGCGCAGATCCACAGCTCATCCCGGCTCAGATCCCCGTGCTTAGAACAGAGAAGCGTGTATAGTAGCAGCCGCTACAGCTGTGTCTGCCTGTGACTGTGGTGTGGGGACGAAATCTGATGGGAACGCATTACCCCCCCCCCCCCCCCATAATCTACGCACCTGTTGTTACCGTAAAAAGTGGAAATGACGTGCATTTGCGGAAATTACGTCTCCGTGCGTCGCTGGTTGGCTAAACACTTGACTGAAACTTTATTGCGTGAGCGACAGCAAGTGGAATGAATATAGATCTTGTCACACAGCCCCAATCATGTCTTTTTCAAAGCCTGCAGTGAAGAGAAAGGTTGGTGATGAGCACAGACAATTTCAGGAAAAGTGGGAGATGCAATATTTCTTTGTTGAGCACATGAGCACCCCGACGTGTCTTATTTGTACAGAAAAAGTTGCGGTGCACAATGAATACAACCTCAAACGTCATTACTCAACGAGACATGCTGAGGAGTATGCAAAATACCAGGGAGATGAGAGAGCCAACCGGGTTGCCAATCTTAAAACATGTCTACTGAGGCAACAAAATGTCTTCAAGAAAGCAACCAAAGAGAATAATGCAGCAGTCGAAGTGTAGGGGTGTCAGGGGAAAGATTCCCACCAATAGGTGGGTTAGTGGGAGGGGTGATCGAGGAGATATAAGGAGAGAACGGGCGGGAAGAGGGGGCCTTTGGCAGGAACGATATTGGGACGGCTGGGGGCAGGTGTGGATGGAAGAAAAGGAATAAAGGACGAGACCCCTGCAATCTCGTGTCGGCTCCCCTTTACATTTGGTGGCAGCGGTGGGATGTCAATGGCTACAAAAAAGAATCCCCGCGGAAAAGAGCCAAGGGAAGAGGAAGCAGGGGCCGGGGATCCTTCCCATCACGGGGAACAAGGGGGCCTGCTATCAGAAGCAGCAGCAGGGGGCCCGGATCGCCTGGAGGACCCCATGGAGGACCGCATGGCCCGCGTGGAGAGGGCACTGCAGGAGCTACTGCAGAGGCACCCTATGGGGGGCCCGCCAGCACCGGGACGCCCACCCCCACGCGTACTACGGGAGGAGAGGCCACGGGACCCGGAGGCCGACCAGCCGGCCGGGCAGGAGCCGCAACCAACCTCGTCACGCCAGCCGCCGCTGCTCCCGCCAAAACCCCCAGGGCTAAACACCCAACACGGAGAGCAAGTGGCCGGACGGCCGCGTCGGCTGGGGCCCGTTGACAAGTTCGTGGCTGAGGAAGAAGATTGGGAGGGGTTTGTCCGCCGATTCGAGGCTGCCTTCCACGCTCTCGAGTGGACAGACGAAGAGGCACTACGAGCGCTGCCATCCGTTCTGGGCAAGGAAGCACTCTCCTCTTACACCTCCCTTCCCTCGCACAGCAAGACCACGCTACAGGCGGCCTACGAGGCTTTGGGGGAGATCTATTGCCCTGCGGAAGGAGCCTTTAAACGGTTCCAGGATCGCCAGCGAATCCCCTTTAGCCTACAGGGGTGCACTGCTCGTGTTGGCGAGGAGAGCTTTCCCTCGCCTGGCTGAAGAAGCGCTCGAGGACCTTGTGGTCGAGCACCTCATCGCCTACGCTTGCCGCGCCGGCGTTGTAATGCCCGTGGTGACGCCGGGGGAATGCACCTCCCTGTGGGCTGCCCGGACCATCCAAGCCCACGAGCAGGTCATGGGCCGGGCGCCACCCGTGGGCCCGGTGGCTGGCGCGGCGGGGGGGAACAGCCGAGCCGTTGCCGCGGCGCTACTGGGTCCAGCAACACCAACCGCCGAACCTGCACTGTCGCCACAGGCTGCCTGTGGGGCAGCTGGGGACGGACCCCCGACGTCTGAGACGGAGCCATCGCTGCGGGAGGTGTACGCGGCGATCCGGGGACTGGCGGAGCAGAGGGACCAGGGGCGCGACCAGCCGCCGCGTCGCTGGCAGCCGCCTCTACAACATCGCGCCGAGCCCCCCCGACGGAACGCCCCGTGGGTCTGCCACCGTTGTGGTCGAGAGGGGCATGTGGCGAGGGGGTGCCGCACGGAGCCGGAGGCCGCCAACGTCACCTGGAACCCGCCGGGCCCGAACGCCGACAGGATCCAGGCGAGTGACGCCGTCCCGCCCGGCCTCTCGGTCGGGCCGAGCAATTACAATTCCGACGCCGCGAACTTACCGGGAGTCTCCTCGGGGTGGGCGCCGTCGGTGTCGTTCCCCGGTCCCCATTGTCCAGGTCGGGGGAAGGGGGTCGCGCCGGGGATAGCGCCGGGGCCTGTGATTGCGTCGCGACCAGAAGTGGCGTCGCGACCCGGAGTGGCGTCGCGAACGGACGTGACGTTGCATCCGGAAGTGACGTCGCGGCCAAAAGTGGTGTCGCGGATCGCGCCGGGAATTGCGCCGGGGCCGTGGACCGCGTCGGGGATCGCGCCGAGGCCGGAGACCGCGTCGGGAGTCGCGCCGAGGCCGGGGACTGCGTCGGGAGTCGCGCCGAGGCCGGGAGGGACGTCGCGGGCGGACATGACGTCGCGGGCGGAAGTGACGTCGCGGACGGACGTGACGTCGCGGGCGGAGGTGACGTCGCGGGCGGACGTGACGTCGCGGGCGGAGGTGACGTCGTGGGCGGGCGTGGTTTCGCGGGCGGGCGTGACGTCGCGGGCGGGCGTGGTTTCGCGGGCGGGCGTGACGTCGCCGGCGGGCGTGACGTCACCAGTTTACCGCGACGCCGGCGAGTTGCCAGGGGCAACGGCCCGTGTGCGGAGACGGCACACAAGATTGACATTGCGCCCTGGAGCAGTTCCACGGCCCGCCTCACCACCGCTTTGCGGCGGAGCGAGACGGAACCAGGGGGACCACACCCCCGTGACAAAGGAAAGGGAGGGTAGAAGGGAGGGGCTCACGGGAAGGCCCACCCCCCAGTCCCCACCGCCCCCTACAATGGGGGGGCCCCCTCCCCACACCACAAGGGGGGCCCATCCTACGTCACCAAGGGGGGGCAAATTGCACCACATAGAGAGCCCAGCCCGCAACCCAGGGGGAAGCCCACACTATGTAACAAGGGCGCGCTCACCCTGCTGCGACGCACTCCAAAGGGAGGAACCCCATCTTCGGTCCATTCACATCCATCCCCCATCATCTCACCATGCACCACAGGATAACGAGACGCCGCCTGGTCAGTGGCCGGACTCAGCCACACAATGGAGGAAGCTGGCAAGGCGGGTGGTAGCGGCCACGTCAGGAACCTCGGTCCTGGTCGGTGAAATCGCGGGAGTGTCGGCACGTATCTTGGTGGATACGGGGGCATCAGCCACGATCATCTCGAGCACCATGCATGAGATGCTGCCGGATAAAATCCGACTTTTAGTCCCCGTCAAGACAACGTTCATTGCAGCAAATGGAGGCAGCATGGGCTTCCTAGGCCAGGTTGAAGCCCCGATACAGATTGGGCAGCTTTCGGTAGCAGGACCCATCCTTGTCTCCGCAACGTTGCCCGTACCCTGCCTGTTGGGGACGGACTTTCTGAGGCGGATGCCAATGAAAATCGATCTGGCCATTGGGCGGGTCGAAGTCCAGGGAACGCATCTCCATTTCCTAAAGGCGGAGGGGGCCAGCCGGGGTGTACCCTATGTGCAGGCTCTGGTCAGTAAGTCTGTCTCCATTCCCCCGGCAGCCCAGATGCTGATTCCGCTGCAATATCGGTCCCCCCTCGTGACAGCCCGACCAGACTCACCCATCCTGGTGTCTCCAGCGTCAGCTGCCATGGATCGCCATGCGCTGGTGGGAGCCGAAACTATTGTACAGAGGAACCAGCATCTATTCATTCAGGTGCTGAACACCTCTGATAGAACAGCGACGGTGCAGGAGGGAACAGTTCTGGCCCACGTTAGTCCCTTGTCACTAGGAGCCCCAGGGACAAAGCCCGAGCTTGTAGGCAGCATCAGCCAGTCCGAGGACAGAGGGGCCGAATCGTGGATGGACCAGCTGGCGGGGCCTGAGCCGGGATTGCCGCCCGACCAGAAACAGCAGCTGCACTCGTTATTGCATGAGTTCTCGGACGTGTTCAGCCGGGGACCGTTCGACCTAGGGCGCACAAATCTGTCGCAGCACCACATTAACACGGGAGATGCCGCACCCCTGCGCCAAAACACATATAGAATGAGCCCAATGGAAAAAGGGCACATTCAACAAGCGGTGCGTGGAGATGCTGTGGGCCGACATAATTTCTCCCTCCTCGAGTCCCTGGGGGGCACCGGTGGTCCTAGTCAAGAAGTCAGACGGGTCACTGAGGTTCTGTGTGGACTTCCGACGCCTCAATGCCGTCACGCTGGCCGACGCATATCCCCTACCACGTATTGACGACTCACTGGATTCACTGGCGGGAGCAAAATTTTTCAGTACGCTGGATTTATTGTCCGGGTTCTGGCAGGTCCCACTAGACGCGGACTCCCGGCCTAAAACAGCGTTCCGGACACCACAGGGCCTCTTCGAGTTCAACTGCCTGCCTATGGGCCTCCAGACTGCGCCGGCGACGTTCCAACGCATATTGGAGTTGGCCTTAGTAGGCCTCCAATGGGAAACGTGCCTCATCTACCTGGATGACGTCATTGTCTTCAGCCGATCATTCGAGGAACACATTGACCAATTACGTCAGGTATTCCTGCGGTTCCGGAACGCGAACTTGAAGCTCAAGCCGTCGAAGTGCCACCTTATGCAGTCGTCGGTACGCTACTTGGGCCACGTCGTCAGTGAGTCTGGAGTGGCTACAGACCCGGAAAAGACGGCCTGCGTGAGGGCCTGGGCTGTTCCCACAATGGTTCCAGAGGTACGCCGGTTTGTGGGTTTCGTTTCTTACTACCGCCGGTTCGTACCCAACTTCGCAACCATTGCCAAGCCCTTGCACGTGTTGATGGCGAAGAACCAGAGGTTTTATTGGGGCCCTCTGGAGGAAGAGGCATTCCAGCAGCTGCGCTCACGTCTGACAGATGCACCACCATTGGCCTTTCCGGATTTTGGCCTCCCCTTTATCCTGGACACGGACGCCAGCGATGTGGGCATCGGCAGTGTTTTGTCGCAAGTCCAGCAGGGTCGCGAGGTGGTTATCGCCTATGGTAGTCGCGTGCTTTCATCAGCGGAGCAGCGCTACTGCGTCACACGTAGGGAACTCCTGGCAGTCGTTCACTTCGTGCAGCAATTCCGACCCTACCTGTATGGTCGCAAATTTATGGTCCGCACTGACCACGCGGCCTTGCAGTATTCGCTCCGCATCGACCAGCCTTCGGGCCAGCTGGCCAGATGGATAGAGCGCCTGCAGGAGTACAGGTACCAAGTAGTGCATCGCAAAGGGACCAGACATGCCAACGCAGACGCATTGTCCCGACTGGCGCCCCAGGGCCCTTGTGCATGCACCACAGGCGGGGCACGCTGCAAGGAGGCGAGGCCGGAGGGGACGGTCATCGCTCCCGTACGCACGGCGGAGGGCGCTCAGGGTGAGGTCCAGCTGACCGACCACGACCTGGGGCTGACCTTGGACGATTGGCGACGGCTACAGCTGGAGGAAGCCCCACTGCGAACGCTACGCGCCTCAGCAGAGGCAGGGGGGGAGGAGTACATCGTATGGGAGGACCTCCTCATGCGATGGGACCCGACAGGGCGCCGACGATGCCTGGTAGTTCCGGAGTCGCTGCGTCAACAATTGGTTATGGACGTACACGGCCGCCAGCTGCTGCACCTGGCGGGGCGGAAGACACTGTACACATTACAGAGTCGGTACTTTTGGCCAGGTATGACCGCTGACGTGCATCGATGGGTCGCTACCTGCGTCAAATGTGCGCGGCGAAAGCCGCCACCCCGGGTGAGCCGGGCGCCTTTACAGCCCATCACGGTGACCAGGGTCAACGAATTGGTTGCGTTGGACATCCTGGGACCACTGCCGGTCACGCCACGGGGAAATAAATACCTGTTGGTCGGAGTCGAGTACTGCACGAGGTGGCCGATGGCGTGGGCCCTCCCGGACCAAACGGCACAGACCATCGCCGATGCCTTCGTGGGAGGCTATGTCCTTGATAAGGGGGCACCGGAGCGGTTGCTCACGGATCAGGGCAGGAATTTCTCCTCACAGCTTTTGAAGGACGTCTGCTCTATCCTGGGCACTAAAAAGGTCCGAACATTTCCGTATCATCCCCAGACCGATGGGATGGTAGAGCGGCTTAACCGCACCATCCCGGCCAATATTTAATCCACGCAGAAACGATCAAGGATTAATAATATTAACGTGTTTAAGCAAACAGATAGTCCACCGCCGGACTATCTAACTCAGTTGAAGGCCAATGTCGACAAATTATTATCGAGGCTTCACCGCCCCCCCCCCATTTCCTATGCGTACGTAGATTGTCAGTAGTTAATTCAATTTAGCCCTGCTATTAGTTAGTGAAATGAAGCCCTGCTATTAGGTGATGAAATTAAGCCCTGTTGCTAGTTAATGAAATTACGTCATGCTATTTTAATGAAATTAAGTACTGCTATTAATCCATAAAATGAAGCCCTGCTATTGGTTATTAAAATGAAGCCCTGCTATTGGTTGTCAACAGTGGCTCTCTTATTGATAGACTCATCCCCGTCATATGAATGTAGAATTTTCACCACTGGCTTGATGCTCATTGGAGCAGGAAATCCATCTGACTTTCGACTTATAACTATCAAAATTGCAAAACTACTGTAATATGTGTATTGTGGTTGCATTGCGACTAGTAGCAAAACCCATACTCCCAGAGAGGAAGTGAATTTGAGCTCTGGGGCAAATCCCATGAGGATGAACACGCGTCTGGAGTTTCTTAGCAAGGGTTGAATCATCGCCTGTTCTCGCGCACAAGCACACACGCATCCAGCCGTCTCTGTCGGGGAGAGGAACCGTTGGGGTCTCAGTGGGAATAGACTTGTAACATTTGCAAAAATACATCCACTTGACCATGATGCACAGTCATGTGCTGGGAAGGCGACCTTTGAAATGTAATCCGTCTCTGATTTCTGACTACTTCCAGGTTCTAAAAGTGGTGTAATGTTAGAACCTACTTGGCCTTGTCAGGGTAACGCAGATTCATGGAACTTCCACCAATATGTTCTCTCAACACAAAAGTTATTTGTTGATTGGGGATCATCTCCTGTTTACAGGCGAGTTGTGGAAATTTAACATTTCTATAGGGAGGGGTGGGGTGCGAATCGATCCAAAGCACAACCACTGTTGACTTCGCCATAGCGTGGTAGTGATTTAATTACCCCCGATAGGATGATGGGACTTAATCAGCCCCCCGGCCAGGAATTCAAATCACAACTTTCCGATGGATGAGCCGCTCGCTTGCTGCTCTGCCACGTGGCCGCGATGAATCAATTGGATACGGCAGTTCCGGCAAATATGTTTCGAACATCACAAGCAACTGTGTTTTTTGTTGTATCCATGGCACACCACGAGATGAGAGTTGAGTCAAGGATGCAATGGGAAAAGGAAAAGTAAAGAGAGAAGACAGAAGATAAAGGATGATAAACGAGAGGCCGATGATGGAGAAAGAGCAGAGAAACGGGAGCGG
Organism: Lethenteron reissneri; assembly: GCF_015708825.2. Taxonomy (NCBI): domain Eukaryota; kingdom Metazoa; phylum Chordata; class Hyperoartia; order Petromyzontiformes; family Petromyzontidae; genus Lethenteron; species Lethenteron reissneri. The sequence continues at coordinate 4,174 of NW_026891236.1, read as the reverse complement.
AAGGGGTCGGGGAGAGGTGAGGATGAGGGAGGAGGCTACAGCAGGGCACGTCCACGCTGCTGCTGCACAGAGCAGCGTCTGTTTTCAACAGCGGGCGGCTGCGAGAGGGGAGGGGCTCAGAGTGGTAGTGGCCACACGGAAGCCACGTGATTCACGGGCAGCTTGAGATGAGTTTACTATACTGCATAGATATTGTATGCTGTCATGTACAGTGAGGGAAAAAGTATTTGATCCCCTGCTGATTTTGTATGTTCGCCCACTGACAAAGAAATGATCAGTCTATAAATTAATGGTAGGTTTATTTGAACAATGAGAAACAGAATAACAACAACAAATACAGAAAAACGCATGTCAAAATGTTATAAATGTATTTGCATTTTAATGAGGGAAGTCCTCACTGTATGTATAATTTATGTGGCTGCGTGACAGAGAAGCGTACAGCAAACATTTGGAAGTTTACAAGTTCAAAGCCCATTTGAGGATCAACTGAGCCCATCATCTCTCCAGGGTCGATAATCGAGTACCATTTTGTAGGAAATCAGTATGTGATCGCTCATGGGACTACACTCGCCCCCCGCCAAAGGAACATGGAATTTCCACCACCACTTCTATGTGTAGTCAGATGAGTACCACCCACATTTTTCAACAAGAAACCACGACCACCAATCATCTGAACCGGTCCCGGGCCTCCCCTAAGTCGACTCAGCCTTAATGAGTTTCTGGTGCTGTGTGTGAACAAGGCAGCTGGACGTGGTGCTGCCCCCCCAACCCCACCAACTCGTGTGCCGTGCCGGTCTTCACCACAGTCGCTCGCTAAAAGTCTGCGAAAGCTACTTACTAAGCACACGAGGGGGTCTCAGTCTTGTAATTGTCAGCGCACCTGCGGTGTGGGATTGTGGGATGCGCGTCTCGACCGGCAACTCACAGTTGGGAGCGACTTCTGCGGCGGAGAAGAGGCAGTGGTGGACGTGCAAGAAGCAGAACATCAGCAGGGCCCTCGAACACTCGACGACGACGCCGCCGTTGGGCATGTTGACCGATGTCCGCCTGCACCTTACATACATATATATGTAACGCACGTTGAACTTCTTTCGCACCGCACGTAGCCCGACCGTGGATATTTGAGCGAAGATGCAAAAAGGCACTCAGAGTAAAGTGAGCGCGAACAGAGTCGGGGCTGGGCACGTCTCGCGCGAGAAGTCTACTAGGGTCGAGACGACGAAAATCGCCCACCGCGCAGCAGCTGTCAAGGGATCGTACCAGTGGCGCAAAAAGAACACGGAGCGAGCTCGCGTGAGTGAGCGGCTGCCGGGGGGATTGGGGGGGGGGGTAGAGGATTCGTCCAGCGGAGTGATGCCGAGGGAGGTGGGAATGGGGGCGGGGGTGGCGTCAACAGCCCCCCCCCCCATTCAACCACGCCCCCCCCAACCACGCCCGCCCATTCCGTCCGGTTCCACCCAAACGGACGCTCGGTCCGCAGTGGAGAGATGGGCGTCGCCCTGACTCACACCCTCCCCCCCCCCAGGCCGACACTGACCCCCTCCCACGACCCCCCCCTCGTACTCAGAGCGCAGAGCCCCCACCACATGAAGGCGCTTTGAGTGAAGATCCGAGACGCGGACCCTTTAAGGCCAGCTGGCACGCCTGGGTTAAGGTCAACAACTCGCGATCCAATGCTGGATGGGTGGTGATGCTGGCACAGTGGTAAGTGCTAGGTCAGTGGTAGTTCTGGCTCAGTGGTAATGTTGTCTCAGTGGTAATGCTAGCTCAGTATTGGCTCAGTGGTAGTTCTTTACTCAGTGGTAACTCCATGGTCGTGCTGGCTTTGTGGTTATGTTGACTTAGTGGAAGTGCTGGCTGAATACTGGTTCAGTGGTAGTGTTGGGTCAGGGGTAGGTCAGTGGTAGTGCTGGCTGAATACTGGTTCAGTGGTAGTGTTGGGTCAGGGGTAGGTCAGTGGTAGTGCTGGCTGAATACTGGTTCAGTGGTAGTGTTGGGTCAGGGGTAGGTCAGTAGTAGTGCTGGCTGAATACTGGTTCAGTGGTAGTGTTGGGTCAGGGGTAGGTCAGTGGTAGTGCTGGCTGAATACTGGTTCAGTGGTAGTGTTGGGTCAGGGGTAGGTCAGTGGTAGTGCTGGCTACGTGGTAGTAGTAGCTCAGTGGTAATGCTGGCGTGGTAGTGTTGGCTCAATGATGTCTCAGTGGTAGTGCTGGTTCAGTGATTGTGCTGGCCCATTGGATACTCCGAAGTCAGACGTATATTGTCCCCCCTCCCTCCCCTCGTAGCGAGATGCCGGGAGAGAGATACAGACGAGAGATGAATTGGCTTGTTACATTTGCGAGGATCTGAATTGGAGCTGATGTTTCGTGAAGCCGTATAAAGCACTGCGTGTGCTCGTTTTCTTTTTTGGGAGGAGGGGAGAGTCATGAATTCCGCGGCCCCTTGAGCTGATAGGGACTCTACGCTTTTATTTAGTTTGCGTTGTGCCTTAGCATCGCCACTGCTCTGGCCGAGTGGCACGATGGTTAGAATTGCCACTCGCAATCGGAGAGTTTACGTATGTATGTGTGTACGTTGAACTTCTTTTCGCACCGTACGTAGCCAACCGTGCTCATCGGTGGTGCGGGTAAAGGACATCAAGTTCAAGTTCATTTATTTGGTATAGCCCTGTGAGCCATTCGGCTCTTGAATCGGGTGCAACTGCAACAAACAAAAAACTAAAACATGAACAAGAAAACATCTTAAAGTGAATATGTGACTAAGTGCAAACAGAAAATCCACATCAAACTAAACAAAAAATATCAGTTTTACAGAAATGAGTTTTCAGTCTACAAGGCGGTTCACGTATCTTGTGACCATTTAATTCTCAAACTTTTTTAAAGTAAGGTTTTTTCAAGCAGTAATGAATATGCAAAGAAAGTTTTTTTAGAGTGCAATAAAAGTTTTCAAATTAACTTTAAACCTAGTTTATTTAAAAGTGCATAGCTCCGGTGGCTTCATAATATCGGAAGGAAGAGCGTTCCAGACGGTCGCAGAAGCGCATCTGAACGCGTGCGATGCAGTTGTGAAGTTGAGTACTAGGTAGGGAATTTAGAATTAGAATATTTATTAAGACTGGAGGAATCCGATGATCTGTGAAGCTCTTTTTTACTGATGTCCAGTCAGGGCGGGTCAGAAATTTACAACAACAAACAATTCGAAAACACGATAGGAGTGAAAAGTATAGGAAAAGTAAGCAAACGGTAAGGAGATGGCAGGGTGGCTCAGAGCTCAGAGCAGTCGCTGGGCTGGCACTGCTGGAATTGTGGCTTTGAATCTGGGCGCATCTGCCCATGATTAAATAGGGTGATCCTTAAATGTAAAGAGTTCATGGTTTCAACCTGGGCGCACACACAAGACAACCCCGTTTTGATCGCACACACACAAAACTGATATCCCATACTCGGGCGCCACGGTGGCTAGGAGATGTTATCTCCCTCGCTTGGTGTCCTTGAGGTCGTCGGTTCGATCACAACCCTGATGCCTGCTGTATATTTGGAGTTTGCGTGTGTCTCTCCTCGTGGTCGCGCGTGATTTTTCTCCGGGTCTTCCGGTTTTGTTCCTCCACATTTGGAATCAACATGCGATTCGAGTATTTGTCTGCTAGAAATGTCCACATGACAAGCCAAGTCGTTGAGATGTCAGTTGTGGCCAGGTCGCATCTGAAAAAGAGCTATATAGCTCAGTGGGCCTTACCTGGTTAAATAAAAAATAGTTTAGTTTCAAATAGCTTAGTTTAAATTTGGTCTTTCGCTTAATTTGGAAGGAATTCCAGCGGCCGGGGTTAAAACAACACGCTCGTGTCGACTGTGATGCTGTGAATATATCTGTAGCACGCAGGGCGCGTGGAAAAGTGCAGTCAGACTCGTGGCTGTGAATCTCGCTTAAGAAGGGAGACGCTTTTGACTTTTAAACCTTTTACTTGAAATCATGGCATACGCCCACAAGGCATCAATCATCGTAATCGTCCGTGATCTATCCACCACTGAATTAAGATCTCCCCAAGCTGTCGTCATCTCTCACAGCTCTGCGATGCGATGATAATATCTATTGGTCCGGCGGAGGCGAGCTGATCTTCATGCAAATCCTCATGCGCGAAAGTTCGCAGGATTTATAAATCGTGGGACCGTGAGAG
>NW_026891235.1:0-40630 GCF_015708825.2 Lethenteron reissneri | reverse complement strand
AATTTGGCATCTGCGTGCTCCAGGTCTGCTCGCCGCATCTCGCCGACTTTCGCAAAGTTGGAAACTTTCTGAAGGTGAGCTCACGGCTGCCGGTGATGAGACTGCACCTGGAGGAGGTGTGGGTGGGGGATTAAGGATTAATTGACAGGTGGGCTACAAACAGGGGGAGGGGTCCCTAACAACTAAGGAGGTTCCCCGCATTCACACAACAACCACCACCACTTCAACAAAAACACACATGGCGGATCCTCCTCATCCCCTGATGATGATGATGACAATGGTGGCTGCAGGAAAAGTACGACACAAGTTCCGCCATGCGGTTGGTGAGCCACAAGACGAGCGGTCGTCGCGGCGGTGCAGCCGGTGCCGTTACCGGCGGTGCCACCCGCTGGTCCCGCTGGTCCCGCTGGCGTCTGGAGCCGGTGAACGAGTGGTTGACGGCGCCCACGGCGAGCGAGCTGGTGCACGTGAGCGCCAGCCCGGAATACTGCGAGCGCGACGACGCCAGCGGCATCCCCGGCGTGGTGGGGCGGCGGTGCAACGTCACCTCCGAGGGCACCGAGGGATGCTCCGTCATCACGTGCTGTGACAGAGGATACGACATCTCGCAAGGTGAGCCCCTCACCCCCCCTTCTCCACCCACGCACCGTCTCTCTCTTTCCGCACTGTCCCTATACTACTATACACTATTCTTCACTCCTATACACTGCACTATACAGTACTGTAAACTCCACAATTAAATAGAAAACATTTCTTGAGAACTGCTTTCCGTTAACCTTGGGTCGCTCGAAGGGAGATTTTTCACCTCGCGACGTCAACGACGATCGCAAAATTGCGATGAAAAATCATTGTGAGCAAAACGACGATGGTTCACGCGTCCGTTTCGCACCGTTGCCTCTGCTGCTGTTCCCTTCCCAGTCACGGTGGAGAAGCAGTGCGGATGCAAGGAACAACTCCGCTGGAACGTCAGGTGCAAGCTGTGCCCATCGACCGTCGATCAATATTTCTGCAAGTAGCCTCCAGCCACGGGCTGGGGGTGGCCTCGGCTGAAATTGGACTCCATCTGGTTTCAGCCAGGTGCTGTGGGGGTTTGGAGATCCCCACAAAGTTGTTTAGGGCACCACAGCGTCCAGCATGCCCATCATTACGAGCCGCTTTACACTATACATTACACTACTACAAACACTACACTTTGATACACTACACAATTCACTACCTTACTATACACTTGTGTCAATTTCCACAATGCAGAAGCACTGTTTTTTGACCCTCATCACTTGAATGTGCTTAGTAACTAAGTGTTATTCTTTTTACTCCGTTCTTGTTAACGCCAAATCTACGAAACATTCACTCGGCACACTGAGGATTCACAATGGGGTTCGGTGACCCTGTGGCATCCATCATATCCTTCACTGAGCCACGTTACACTATATCCACTTTACACTACACTACTTTACACTACACGTCTATACAATCTTGCCTATAAAAGCCATTTTCTGTGTGTCTGTGTTTGTCTGTGTCTGTGCGTGGACGAAACTTGCGAAAGATTTGGCTCGCGAACCGTAGGGTTTACGTTCAAAGTACCCGGGTACCAGGCGATAAGCCCCACGGTGAGCCAGCGCTGTTCTATTTTCGCATACGTCAACTTTAAATAGTTAACAATTTAGTGCTATTATTATTATTTGAATATGCATCTGCACATGCGCAGACAGCTGACCGGGGGTTGCCCCTAGCAACACACGTGCATTCGGTGGAGGGGGGAATTATCATTCACGTTATGAATGCAAAATACATAAAAGACTGACTCAAATTCTTCAGTGTGTCCTCTTCATTCAGACACTGTCTCCCCGACAGCCGTCCTCAGGTGAAGACCAGGTTTGTCGAGGAGACATTCAGACGCTGTCTCCCCGACAGACCTGTTCTTCACCAGAGAACGGCTGCTTGCGTTGTGGCCGAAACGTCGTGAGAATTATTTTATTATGTTTTATTTTTATTATTTTATTAATTCCCTTCTACGTGACTTTACCGAAAGAACCAAGAAGATGAATCCCTGCAGTCACGAAAGCTTTAAATCGAAAACTGTATGAACATTTCCATTTGAAGAGAGACTAAGGCGGCCGGGCGTGGTGCTGGCCACCCACCCCTCTGCTAGCAGCACTTGCCCCTACAGCCTGCTACTACAGGCTACACGGGGCATCTTTGTCTTTGCCTTCATAGCTGCTGCTGCTGCTGCTACTCGCTAGCAGCACTTGCCCCTACAGCCTGCTACTACAGGCTACACGGGGCATCTTTGTCTTTGCCTTCATAGCTCCTGCTGCTGCTGCTACTCGCTAGCAGCACTTGCCCTACAGCCTGCTACTACAGGCTACACGGGGCATCTTTGTCTTTGCCTTCATAGCTGCTGCTGCTGCTACTCGCTAGCAGCACTTGCCCCTACAGGTGGCACTTCGACGGCTTGAGCTTCAAGTTCGCGTTCCGGAACCGCAGGAATACCTGACGTAATCGGTCAATGTGTTCCTCGAATGATCGGCTGAAGACAATGACGTCATCCAGGTAGATGAGGCACGTTTCCCATTGGAGGCCTGCTAAGGCCAACTCCATTATGCGTTGGAACGTCGCCGGCGCAGTCTGGAGGCCCATAGGCAGGCAGTTGAACTCGAACAGGCCCTGTGGTGTCTGGAACGCTGTTTTAGGCCGGGAGTCCGCGTCTAGTGGGACCTGCCAGAACCCGGACAATAAATCCAGCGTACTGAAAAATTTTGCTCCCGCCAGTGCATCCAATGAGTCGTCAATACGTGGTAGGGGATATGCGTCGGCCAGCGTGACGGCATTGAGGCGTCGGAATCTCAGTGACCCGTCTGACTTCTTGACTAGGACCACCGGTGCCCCCCAGGGACTCGAGGATGGAGAAATTATGTCGGCCCGCAGCATCTCCTGCACCGCTTGTTGAATGTGCCCTTTTTCCATTGGGCTCATTCTATATGTGTTTTGGCGCAGGGGTGCGGCATCTCCCGTGTTAATGTGGTGCTGCGACAGATTTGTGCGCCCTAGGTCGAACGGTCCCCGGCTGAACACGTCCGAGAACTCATGCAATAACGAGTGCAGCTGCTGTTTCTGGTCGGGCGGCAATCCCAGCTCAGGCCCCGCCAGCTGGTCCATCCACGATTCGGCCCCTCTGTCCTCGGACTGGCTGATGCTGCCTACAAGCTCGGGCTTTGTCCCTGGGGCTCCTAGTGACAAGGGACTAACGTGGGCCAGAACTGTTCCCTCCTGCACCGTCGCTGTTCTATCGGAGGCGTTCAGCACCTGAATGAACAGATGCTGGTTCCTCTGTACAATAGTTTCGGCTCCCACCAGCGCATGGCGATCCATGGCAGCTGACGCCGGAGACACCAGGATGGGTGAGTCTGGTCGGGCTGTCACGAGGGGAGACCGATATTGCAGCAGAATCAGCATCTGGGCTGCCGGGGGAATGGAGACAGACTTACTGACCAGAGCCTGCACGTAGGGTACACCCCGGCTGGCCCCCTCCGCCTTTAGGAAATGGAGATGCGTTCCCTGGACTTCCACCCGCCCATGGGCCAGATCGATTTTCATTGGCATCCGCCTCAGAAAGTCCGTCCCCAACAGGCAGGGTACGGGCAACGTTGCGGAGACAAGGATGGGTCCTGCTACCGAGAGCTGCCCAATCTGTATCGGGGCTTCAACCTGGCCCAGGAAGCCCATGCTGCCTCCATTTGCTGCAATGAACGTTGTCTTGACAGGGACTAAAGGTCGGATTTTATCCGGCAGCATCTTGTGCATGGTGCTCGAGATGATCGTGGCTGATGCCCCCGTATCCACCAAGATACGTGCCGACACTCCCGCGATTTCACCGACCAGGACCGAGGTTCCCGACGTGGCCGCTACCACCCGCCTTGCCAGCTTCCTCCATTGTGTGGCTGAGTCCGGCCACTGACCAGGCGGCGTCTCGTTATCCTGTGGTGCATCGTGAAATGATGGGGGATGGATGTAAATGGACTGAAGATGGGGTTCCTCCCTTTGGAGTGCGTCGCAGCAGGGTGAACGCGCCCTTGTTACATAGTGTGGGCTTACCCGTGGGTTGCGGGCTGGGCTCTCTATGTGGTGCAAATTGCCCCCCCTTGGTGACGTAGGATGGGCCCCCCTTGTGGTGTGGGGGGCCCCCCCCATTGTAGGGGGCAGTGGGGACTGGGGGGTGGGCCTTCCCGTGAGCCCCTCCCTTCTCCCCTCCCTTCCCTTTGTCACGGGGGCGTGGTCCCCCTGGTTCCGTCTCGCTCTGCCGCAAAGCGGTGGCGAGGCGGGCCGTGGAACTGCTCCAGGGCGCAATGTCAATCTTGTGGGCTGCCTCCGCCCCCGGGCCGTTGCCCCTGGCAACTCGCCGGCGTCGCAGGTAACTGGTGACGTCACGCCCGCCGGCGACGTCACGCCCGCCCGCGACGTCACGCCCGCCGGCGACGTCACGCCCGCCGGCGACGTCACGCCCGCCCGCGACGTCACGCCCGCCGGCGACGTCACGCCCGCCGGCGACGTCACGCCCGCCCGCGAAACCACGCCCGCTCGCGACGTCACGTCCGCCCGCGACGTCACCTCCACCCGCGACGTCACCTCCGCCCGCGACGTCACCTCCGCCCGCGACGTCACGTCCGCCCGCGACGTCCCTCCCGGCCTCGGCGCGACTCCCGACGCGGTCTCCGGCCCCGGCGCGACTCCCGACGCGGTCTCCGGCCTCGGCGCGATCCCCGACGCGGTCCACGGCCCCGGCGCAATTCCCGGCGCGATCCGCGACACCACTTTTGGCCGCGACGTCACGTCCGTTCGCGACGCCACTCCGGGTCGCGACGCCACTTCTGGTCGCGACGCAATCACAGGCCCCGGCGCTATCCCCGGCACGATCCCCTTCCCCCGACCCGGACAATGGGGACCGGGGAACGACACCGACGGCGCCCACCCCGAGGAGACTCCCGGTAAGTTCACGGCGTCGGAATTGTAATTGCTCGGCCCGACCGAGAGGCCGGGCGGGACGGCGTCACTCGCCTGGATCCTGTCGGCGTTCGGCCCCGGCGGGTTCCAGGTGACGTTGGCGGCCTCCGGCTCCGTGCGGCACCCCCTCGCCACATGCCCCTCTCGACCACAACGGTGGCAGACCCACAGGGCGTTCCGTCGGGGGGGCTCGGCGCGATGTTGTAGAGGCGGCTGCCAGCGACGCGGCGGCTGGTCGCGCCCCTGGTCCCTCTGCTCCGCCAGTCCCCGGATCGCCGCGTACACCTCCCGCAGCGATGGCTCCATCTCAGACGTCGGGGGCCCGTTCCCAGCTGCCCCACAGGCAGCCTGTGGCGACGGTGCAGGTTCGGCGGTTGGTGTCGCTGGACCCAGTAGCGCCGCGGCAACGGCTCGGCTGTTCCCCCCCGCCGCGCCAGCCACCGGGCCCACGGGTGGCGCCCGGCCCATGACTTGCTCGTGGGCTTGGATGGTCCGGGCAGCCCACAGCGAGGTGTGTTCCCCCGGCGTCACCACGGGCATTACAACGCCGGCGCGGCAAGCGTAGGCGATGAGGTGCTCGACCACGAGGTCCTCGAGCGCTTCTTCCCCCAGGCGAGGGAAAGCTCTCCTCGCCAACACGAGCAGCGCACCCCTAAAGGGGATTCTTTAGCCCCTCGCTGGCGATCCTGGAACCGTTTAAAGGCTCCTTCCGCCGGGCAATAGATCTCCCCCAAAGCCTCGTAGGCCGCCTGTAGCGTGGACTTGCTGTGCGAGGGAAGGGAGGTGTAAGAGGAGAGTGCTTCCTTGCCCAGAACGGATGGCAGCGCTCGTAGTGCCTCTTCGTCTGTCCACTCGAAAGCGTGGAAGGCAGCCTCGAATCGGCGGACAAACCCCTCCCAATCTTCTTCCTCAGCCACGAACTTGTCGACGGGCCCCAGCCGACGCGGCCGTCCGGCCACCTGCTCTCCGTGTTGGGTGTTTAGCCCTGGGGGTTTTGGCGGGAGCGGCGGCGGCTGGCGTGACGAGGTTGGTTGCGGCTCCCGCCCGGCCGGCTGGTCGGCTTCCGGGTCCCGTGGCCTCTCCTCCCGTAGTATGCGTGGGGGTGGGGGTCCCGGTGCTGGCGGGCCCCCCATAGGGAGCCTCTGCAGTAGCTCCTGGAGTGCCCTCTCCACGCGGGCCATGCGGTCCTCCATGGGGTCCTCCAGGCGATCCGGGCCCCCTTCTGCTGCTTCTGATAGCAGGCCCCCTTGTTGCCCGGGATGGGAAGGATCCCCGGCCCCTGCTTCCTCTTCCCTCGGCTCTTTCCCGCGGGGATTCTTCTTTGTAGCCATTAAGATCCCACCGCTGCCACCAAATGTAAAAGGGGAGCCGACACGAGATTGCAGGGGTCTCGTCCTTTATTCCTTTTCTTCCATTCACACCTGTCCCCAGCCGTCCCAATCTCGTTCCCGCCAAAGGCCCCCTCTTCCCGCCCGTTCTCTCCTTATATCTCCTCGATCACCCCGCCCACTAACCCAGGGGTCTCAAACTCGCGGCCCGCGGGCCAATTGCGGCCCTCGGGACGATATTTTGTGGCTCCCACCTTAATATGAAAGTTTAATGTTAGTGCGGCCCGCGAGTTTTATATTGTAGCAACCCCGCTGTTAGCTGCTGTGTGGGACAATGTTATGATGCTCTGGTTTCCTACTGTGTGCCTGTCCAGTGAATGCGGCATGCATGTGAGTGACATGGAGGGCGGGGTCGTGTGTGTGTACGTGTGAGAGTGAGTGAGAGAGAGAGCCGGGAGAGAAAAGAGTGGTTTTGGATGTGCGGAGAGCAGGAGGGTGAAATTCATAGTTTTCCGCCCTCTTTCGCGCAGGTCATGATGTATCCAGTGCTTTATTTGTAAATCACAAGGTGCCGGAACGCTAAGTACATATGACAGCGCAGGTACGACGAGCACAGGTCCCGGAACGCACATAAAGCAACGCTTAAAACAGCACACACATGCCACTTACAATGCAGTGGGACTTATTTAGGCTATACTGCAGTGACGGTATCAGTCTTTGTGTCAGTGATTAATAAAGTGGCATCTTGAGCAAAGGCGACTTCTGTGTCCAGCGGAGAAAACGAACGGAACACACACACACAATTTGTTAAATTGAAGGCAAATTCAAGGGACACCACGGCTCCTTTACGCACACGCTGCACTGTGAGGTTTTGGGAGCTTCTTTACGCAGAGGGATTATTCTAAACCGCAGCAGTTTATAACACGTCATTGAGCTAATATCTACATTTTACAGTCTGGGCTGTTTTACATTATTATTTACACCTGATATGTGTGGATGAATTTTTATGATTTAAATTCCCTCATCCTCTGGTGGTGACATTTACGCACCGAGCCACAGACTGTACATGACGATGTGCATAATTATTTTGGTTCATCTTAGAAGTCTGCATTTGTTATTATTTTATGAAATTGTGATGCTGTTAAGAAAGCTTTATATATAACTTATTAGATTATCTTGTTATTGCGTGGCCACAAATTAGTAATTCATCCACCGATGTCAACAGGGGCTCCGTAATTTTCTAGTGATTACATTATATTGTTATATTTTATTTTAATCATTTCTTAAAAAACTTTTTTTAATATTCATATTTTTTTCGATACGAGAGGTACCGGATCTGCTCAAATAAGTCCCGGAACGCAGGCAAGCCAACACGCCGGCACAAAGTAAGCACAAAAATGTATAGAAAAATGTGATGATGTGACTGAAGGCAGTGAAAGCCCCGACAGTGGCCAGCAGCATTTGAACCCCGTGGTCACACAATGACGCTGCCTCATAGAGTCCTCTGCTCTCCCTCTTTCGGCTCTCCACTGTGCGCGCATCGGAGCGCGTCAAAGCGCAGATCCACAGCTCACACGGCTCAGATCCCCGTGCTTAGAACAGAGAAGCGTGTATAGTAGCAGCCGCTACAGCTGTGTCTGCCTGTGACTGGGGTGTGGGGACGAAATCTGATGGGAACGCATTACCCCCCCCCCCCCCCCCCCATAATCTACGCACCTGTTGTTACCGTAAAAAGTGGAAATGACGTGCATTTGCGGAAATTACGTCTCCGTGCGTCGCTGGTTGGCTAAACACTTGACTGAAACTTTATTGCGTGAGCGACAGCAAGTGGAATGAATATAGATCTTGTCACACAGCCCCAATCATGTCTTTTTCAAAGCCTGCAGTGAAGAGAAAGGTTGGTGACGAGCACAGACAATTTCAGGAAAAGTGGGAGATGCAATATTTCTTTGTTGAGCACATGAGCACCCCGACGTGTCTTATTTGTTCAGAAAAAGTCGCGCTGCACAAGGAATACAACCTCAAACGTCATTACTCAACTAGACATGCTGAGGAGTATGCAAAATACCAGGGAGATGAGAGAGCCAACCGGGTTGCCAATCTTAAAACATGTCTACTGAGGCAACAAAATGTCTTCAAGAAAGCAACCAAAGAGAATAATGCAGCAGTCGAAGTGTAGGGGTGTCAGGGGAAGGATTCCCACCAATAGGTGGGTTAGTGGGAGGGGTGATCGAGGAGATATAAGGAGAGAACGGGCGGGAAGAGGGGGCCTTTGGCAGGAACGATATTGGGACGGCTGGGGACAGGTGTGGATGGAAGAAAAGGAATAAAGGACGAGACCCCTGCAATCTCGTGTCGGCTCCCCTTTACATTTGGTGGCAGCGGTGGGATGTCAATGGCTACAAAAAAGAATCCCCGCGGAAAAGAGCCAAGGGAAGAGGAAGCAGGGGCCGGGGATCCTTCCCATCACGGGGAACAAGGGGGCCTGCTATCAGAAGCAGCAGCAGGGGGCCCGGATCGCCTGGAGGACCCCATGGAGGACCGCATGGCCCGCATGGAGAGGGCACTGCAGGAGCTACTGCAGAGGCACCCTATGGGGGGCCCGCCAGCACCGGGACGCCCACCCCCACGCGTACTACGGGAGGAGAGGCCACGGGACCCGGAGGCCGACCAGCCGGCCGGGCAGGAGCCGCAACCAACCTCGTCACGCCAGCCGCCGCTGCTCCCGCCAAAACCCCCAGGGCTAAACACCCAACACGGAGAGCAAGTGGCCGGACGGCCGCGTCGGCTGGGGCCCGTTGACAAGTTCGTGGCTGAGGAAGAAGATTGGGAGGGGTTTGTCCGCCGATTCGAGGCTGCCTTCCACGCTCTCGAGTGGACAGACGAAGAGGCACTACGAGCGCTGCCATCCGTTCTGGGCAAGGAAGCACTCTCCTCTTACACCTCCCTTCCCTCGCACAGCAAGACCACGCTACAGGCGGCCTACGAGGCTTTGGGGGAGATCTATTGCCCTGCGGAAGGAGCCTTTAAACGGTTCCAGGATCGCCAGCGAGGGGCTAAAGAATCCCCTTTAGCCTACAGGGGTGCACTGCTCGTGTTGGCGAGGAGAGCTTTCCCTCGCCTGGCTGAAGAAGCGCTCGAGGACCTTGTGGTCGAGCACCTCATCGCCTACGCTTGCCGCGCCGGCGTTGTAATGCCCGTGGTGACGCCGGGGGAATGCACCTCGCTGTGGGCTGCCCGGACCATCCAAGCCCACGAGCAGGTCATGGGCCGGGCGCCACCCGTGGGCCCGGTGGCTGGCGCGGCGGGGGGGAACAGCCGAGCCGTTGCCGCGGCGCTACTGGGTCCAGCAACACCAACCGCCGAACCTGCACTGTCGCCACAGGCTGCCTGTGGGGCAGCTGGGGACGGACCCCCGACGTCTGAGATGGAGCCATCGCTGCGGGAGGTGTACGCGGCGATCCGGGGACTGGCGGAGCAGAGGGACCAGGGGCGCGACCAGCCGCCGCGTCGCTGGCAGCCGCCTCTACAACATCGCGCCGAGCCCCCCCGACAGAACCCCCCGTGGGTCTGCCACCGTTGTGGTCGAGAGGGGCATGTGGCGAGGGGGTGCCGCACGGAGCCGGAGGCCGCCAACGTCACCTGGAACCCGCCGGGCCCGAACGCCGACAGGATCCAGGCGAGTGACGCCGTCCCGCCCGGCCTCTCGGTCGGGCCGAGCAATTACAATTCCGACGCCGCGAACTTACCGGGAGTCTCCTCGGGGTGGGCGCCGTCGGTGTCGTTCCCCGGTCCCCATTGTCCGGGTCGGGGGAAGGGGATCGCGCCGGGGATAGCGCCGGGGCCTGTGATTGCGTCGCGACCAGAAGTGGCGTCGCGACCCGGAGTGGCGTCGCGAACGGACGTGACGTTGCATCCGGAAGTGACGTCGCGGCCAAAAGTGGTGTCGCGGATCGCGCCGGGAATTGCGCCAGGGCCGTGGACCGCGTCGGGGATCGCGCCGAGGCCGGAGACCGCGTCGGGAGTCGCGCCGAGGCCGGGGACCGCGTCGGGAGTCGCGCCGAGGCCGGGAGGGACGTCGTGGGCGGACATGACGTCGCGGGCGGAAGTGACGTCGCGGACGGACGTGACGTCGCGGGCGGAGGTGACGTCGCGGGCGGACGTGACGTCGCGGGCAGAGGTGACGTCGTGGGCGGGCGTGGTTTCGCGGGCGGGCGTGACGTCGCGGGCGGGCGTGGTTTCGCGGGCGGGCGTGACGTCGCCGGCGGGCGTGACGTCACCAGTTTACCGCGACGCCGGCGAGTTGCCAGGGGCAACGGCCCGTGTGCGGAGACGGCACACAAGATTGACATTGCGCCCTGGAGCAGTTCCACGGCCCGCCTCACCACCGCTTTGCGGCGGAGCGAGACGGAACCAGGGGGACCACACCCCCGTGACAAAGGAAAGGGAGGGTAGAAGGGAGGGGCTCACGGGAAGGCCCACCCCCCAGTCCCCACCGCCCCCTACAATGGGGGGGCCCCCTCCCCACACCACAAGGGGGGCCCATCCTACGTCACCAAGGGGGGGCAAATTGCACCACATAGAGAGCCCAGCCCGCAACCCAGGGGGAAGCCCACACTATGTAACAAGGGCGCGCTCACCCTGCTGCGACGCACTCCAAAGGGAGGAACCCCATCTTCGGTCCATTCACATCCATCCCCCATCATCTCACCATGCACCACAGGATAACGAGACGCCGCCTGGTCAGTGGCCGGACTCAGCCACACAATGGAGGAAGCTGGCAAGGCGGGTGGTAGCGGCCACGTCAGGAACCTCGGTCCTGGTCGGTGAAATCGCGGGAGTGTCGGCACATATCTTGGTGGATACGGGGGCATCAGCCACGATCATTTAGAGCACCATGCATGAGATGCTGCCGGATAAAATCCGACTTTTAGTCCCCGTCAAGACAACGTTCATTGCAGCAAATGGAGGCAGCATGGGCTTCCTAGGCCAGGTTGAAGCCCCGATACAGATTGGGCAGCTTTCGGTAGCAGGACCCATCCTTGTCTCCGCAACGTTGCCCGTACCCTGCCTGTTTTGGACGGACTTTCTGAGGCGGATGCCAATGAAAATCGATCTGGCCAATGGGCGGGTCGAAGTCCAGGGAACGCATCTCCATTTCCTAAAGGCGGAGGGGGCCAGCCGGGGTGTACCCTATGTGCAGGCTCTGGTCAGTAAGTCTGTCTCCATTCCCCCGGCAGCCCAGATGCTGATTCCGCTGCAATATCGGTCCCCCCTCGTGACAGCCCGACCAGACTCACCCATCCTGGTGTCTCCGGCGTCAGCTGCCATGGATCGCCATGCGCTGGTGGGAGCCGAAACTATTGTACAGAGGAACCAGCATCTATTCATTCAGGTGCTGAACACCTCCGATAGAACAGCGACGGTGCAGGAGGGAACAGTTCTGGCCCACGTTAGTCCCTTGTCACTAGGAGCCCCAGGGACAAAGCCCGAGCTTGTAGGCAGCATCAGCCAGTCCGAGGACAGAGGGGCCGAATCGTGGATGGACCAGCTGGCGGGGCCTGAGCCGGGATTGCCGCCCGACCAGAAACAGCAGCTGCACTCGTTATTGCATGAGTTCTCGGACGTGTTCAGCCGGGGACCGTTCGACCTAGGGCGCACAAATCTGTCGCAGCACCACATTAACACGGGAGATGCCGCACCCCTGCGCCAAAACACATATAGAATGAGCCCAATGGAAAAAGGGCACATTCAACAAGCGGTGCAGGAGATGCTGTGGGCCGACATAATTTCTCCCTCCTCGAGTCCCTGGGGGGCACCGGTGGTCCTAGTCAAGAAGTCAGACGGGTCACTGAGGTTCTGTGTGGACTTCCGACGCCTCAATGCCGTCACGCTGGCCGACGCATATCCCCTACCACGTATTGACGACTCACTGGATTCACTGGCGGGAGCAAAATTTTTCAGTACGCTGGATTTATTGTCCGGGTTCTGGCAGGTCCCACTAGACGCGGACTCCCGGCCTAAAACAGCGTTCCGGACACCACAGGGCCTGTTCGAGTTCAACTGCCTGCCTATGGGCCTCCAGACTGCGCCGGCGACGTTCCAACGCATAATGGAGTTGGCCTTAGTAGGCCTCCAATGGGAAACGTGCCTCATCTACCTGGATGACGTCATTGTCTTCAGCCGATCATTCGAGGAACACATTGACCAATTACGTCAGGTATTCCTGCGGTTCCGGAACGCGAACTTGAAGCTCAAGCCGTCGAAGTGCCACCTTATGCAGTCGTCGGTACGCTACTTGGGCCACGTCGTCAGTGAGTCTGGAGTGGCTACAGACCCGGAAAAGACGGCCTGCGTGAGGGCCTGGGCTGTTCCCACAACGGTTCCAGAGGTACGCCGGTTTGTGGGTTTCGTTTCTTACTACCGCCGGTTCGTACCCAACTTCGCAACCATTGCCAAGCCCTTGCACGTGTTGATGGCGAAGAACCAGAGGTTTTATTGGGGCCCTCTGGAGGAAGAGGCATTCCAGCAGCTGCGCTCACGTCTGACAGATGCACCACCATTGGCCTTTCCGGATTTTGGCCTCCCCTTTATCCTGGACACGGACGCCAGCGATGTGGGCATCGGCAGTGTTTTGTCGCAAGTCCAGCAGGGTCGCGAGGTGGTTATCGCCTATGGTAGTCGCGTGCTTTCATCAGCGGAGCAGCGCTACTGCGTCACACATAGGGAACTCCTGGCAGTCGTTCACTTCGTGCAGCAATTCCAACCCTACCTGTATGGTCGCAAATTTATGGTCCGCACTGACCACGCGGCCTTGCAGTATTCGCTCCGCATCGACCAGCCTTCGGGCCAGCTGGCCAGATGGATAGAGCGCCTGCAGGAGTACAGGTACCAAGTAGTGCATCGCAAAGGGACCAGACATGCCAACGCAGACGCATTGTCCCGACTGGCGCCCCAGGGCCCTTGTGCATGCACCACAGGCGGGGCACGCTGCAAGGAGGCGAGGCCGGAGGGGACGGTCATCGCTCCCGTACGCACGGCGGAGGGCGCTCAGGGTGAGGTCCAGCTGACCGACCACGACCTGGGGCTGACCTTGGACGATTGGCGACGGCTACAGCTGGAGGAAGCCCCACTGCGAACGCTACGCGCCTCAGCAGAGGCAGGGGGGGAGGAGTACATCGTATGGGAGGACCTCCTCATGCGATGGGACCCGACAGGGCGCCGACGATGCCTGGTAGTTCCGGAGTCGCTGCGTCAACAATTGGTTATGGACGTACACGGCCGCCAGCTGCTGCACCTGGCGGGGCGGAAGACACTGTACACATTACAGAGTCGGTACTTTTGGCCAGGTATGACCGCTGACGTGCATCGATGGGTCGCTACCTGCGTCAAATGTGCGCGGCGAAAGCCGCCACCCCGGGTGAGCCGGGCGCCCCTACAGCCGATCACGGTGACCAGGGTCAACGAATTGGTTGCGTTGGACATCCTGGGACCACTGCCGGTCACGCCACGGGGAAATAAATACCTGTTGGTCAGAGTCGAGTACTGCACGAGGTGGCCGATGGCGTGGGCCCTCCCGGACCAAACGGCACAGACCATCGCCGATGCCTTCGTGGGAGGCTATGTCCTTGATAAGGGGGCACCGGAGCGGTTGCTCACGGATCAGGGCAGAAATTTCTCCTCACAGCTTTTGAAGGACGTCTGCTCTATCCTGGGCACTAAAAAGGTCCGAACATCTCCGTATCATCCCCAGACCGATGGGATGGTAGAGCGGCTTAACCGCACCATAGCGGCCATGCTGTCCCAAGTGGTGGACGAAAACCATTCCGACTGGGACCTCCACATTCCATCGGTCTTAGCGGCGTACAGGGTGGCCCCGCACGCGGCCACGGGGTTCTCGCCGTTTTTCCTGATGTACGGACGGGATCCCGTTCCGCCTATTGAGGTGCAGCTGACGGACATTCCCGCAAGAGCTGACGCATGGCCGAAGGCACTAAAGACCTCCCTCATTTATTTGAGAGAGGCCCGCCAAGCAGCCGAGGCCGCATCGGCCACGAGCCAAGAGAGTAATGTACAGATACGGGAGAGGACAGTGACAGCCAAGCCCTTTAAAGTCGAGGACCAGGCATGGCTACACTGTCCTCAGGTGCCGGTTGGCCTCTCACCAAAGCTGCACCGACCCTGGAAAGGGCTGGTCAAGGTCATTAAAGCACTCCGACCGCAGTGCGTCCAGGTCCAACTGGGTAAGCGACGATGGTTTGTACACCCCACCCGCCTTAAGCCATACATCTCTCCACCGTCATCTTCACCAACATCACCACCAACATCACTGCCAACATCATCATCATCCCTACCCAGGCCAAGGTCGCCGACCACCACGCGCCGACCGGCAGGGGGTTCGGTGCCCTGTGTTCACTTGTCACCTACAGCACCCCATGTGAGGCCTGACGGAGCGGCGGCACGAGCGGGGGCCGGAGAGACAGCGGCGCCAGGCAAGGCGACACCGGCACCACCGAACCAGGGACCGCGACGAGAGGGCCTTCGAAGGAGGGGGCCGCCACGGTCATCTGCTGCCTGTGGATGTCCGGGCTGTTACGGGATGCTGGCTGGAGACCTGGGCAGGCCGCGCAATTGATTTCGTTGTGTTATATTGCATTGTATGGTTGTGGGGGGGGGGGGGGGTAAGGGCTGTCGTCACTGTCAGTGGTGGGAGGCATGGGGAGACTTAAATGGTCCATGGGGGAGGCAGAACCGAGGACGGTTATTTTTTCTCTGGGGGGGGGGGGGGGTGATGTAGGGGTGTCAGGGGAAGGATTCCCACCAATAGATGGGTTAGTGGGAGGGGTGATCGAGGAGATATAAGGAGAGAACGGGCGGGAAGAAGGGGCCTTTGGCGGGAACGAGATTGGGACGGCTGGGGACAGGTGTGAATGGAAGAAAAAGAATAAAGGACGAGACCCCTGCAATCTCGTGTCGGCTCCCCTTTACAAATGCATGACATCAAGTTCAAGTTCAAGTTCATTTATTAGGTATAGCCCTGTGAGCCTTACGGCTCTTGAATCGGGTGCAACCGCAACAAACAAAAAAACAAAAACATGAACAAAAAACATCTTAAAGTGAATATGTGACTGAGTGCAAACAGAAAATCCAAGAAAATACAGCACCACGTGACGAAGCAGTCCGTAAAGGCCCGCACGCGGCTCCAAAGCCGCAGATTGCCGACCCCTGATCTGTCGCCTTCTTACAGAGAGGGCTTGTCTGGACTTGCTGAACGGGCCCATCCCACCTGGACGAATTGGGCCAAATTAAACTAATTCAAACTGGGCACGTTCCAGACTGCAACCACCATATACACGGTGCTCATGATTGCCCCTTGCTCGGCACAAGCCCCCTGTTTCTCGTGGTCAAACTCGAAACGTTACACACCTCAAGCTTCCACACACTTTTTTTGCAAATCCACTGCTGCTGAATGAGGAGGGCCTCTTAACGCTGTGTCGCTCCATGGAGGCTGTTGAGCCGCACTGATTGTCACCACCACTGGGGATTGGTGACGTCGCGTTGAGAAGCTCGGTTGACACATCGCTTGCCAATGTAAGCAGCGGCTGTGACTCATGCCTGACGCTCATGGGGGGGGGGGGTGTAAGGGGCCATCCATTGAGTAGGTACGCACAAGTCTGTCAAAACCTGACCCCCCCCCCCCTCCCTGTACGCACGTGGACTTTTTAAATCCTTTATATTAAGTTCACTTGCTTGCTTGCTTGCTTACGACCGTGCAAATCTTTCGGTCGTTTTTTAACCCACTTCCCGTGATCCAATCGAGCTGACATTTTGCACACAGACTCATTGTGCGTGACAATTTCGTGAATTTTTTTTTCTCTAAAATGTTACACTTTTTAGGATTTTTTTATTTTATTTCATTACCAATTGCTTAATGGTGGCAGACAATCATCTGACCCATAGGTGGCAGTCATCTCAAGCCAGAGGACGAGAGGACTCTAGCCGCCCGTTTCAAAGACCAATGTGGCCTGGGTTGTGGCCCATTGAACACGCATATAAAGGAGTTATAGTGAAAATTTTTGTTTTTACGGGTTAATTTTTTATTCCCCATCCCACCTGCGTACGTTCGCTTGACGCACCCCCCCCCCCCCCGAATTCTATAGAACGGCCAATATTTAATCCACGCAGAAACGATCAAGGATTAATAATATTAACGTGTTTAAGCAAACAGATAGTCCACCGCCGGACTATCTAACTCAGTTGAAGGCCAATGTCGACAAATTATTATCGAGGCTTCACCGCCCCCCCCCCCCCCCATTTCCTATGCGTACGTAGATTGTCAGTAGTTAATTCAATTTAGCCCTGCTATTAGTTAGTGAAATGAAGCCCTGCTATTAGGTGATGAAATTAAGCCCTGTTGCTAGTTAATGAAATTACGTCATGCTATTTTAATGAAATTAAGTACTGCTATTAATCCATAAAATGAAGCCCTGCTATTGGTTATTAAAATGAAGCCCTGCTATTGGTTGTCAACAGTGGCTCTCTTATTGATAGACTCATCCCCGTCATATGAATGTAGAATTTTCACCACTGGCTTGATGCTCATTGGAGCAGGAAATCCATCTGACTTTCGACTTATAACTATCAAAATTGCAAAACTACTGTAATATGTGTATTGTGGTTGCATTGCGACTAGTAGCAAAACCCATACTCCCAGAGAGGAAGTGAATTTGAGCTCTGGGGCAAATCCCATGAGGATGAACACGCGTCTGGAGTTTCTTAGCAAGGGTTGAATCATCGCCTGTTCTCGCGCACAAGCACACACGCATCCAGCCGTCTCTGCCGGGGAGAGGAACCGTTGGGGCCTCAGTGGGAATAGACTTGTAACATTTGCAAAAATACATCCACTTGACCATGATGCACAGTCATGTGCTGGGAAGGCGACCTTTGAAATGTAATCCGTCTCTGATTTCTGACTACTTGCAGGTTCTAAAAGTGGTGTAATGTTAGAACCTACTTGGCCTTGTCAGGGTAACGCAGATTCATGGAACTTCCACCAATATGATCTCTCAACACAAAAGTTATTTGTTGATTGGGGATCATCTCCTGTTTACAGGTGAGTGGTGGAAATTTAACATTTCTATGGGGGGGTGGGGTGCGAATCGATCAAAAGCACAACCACTGTTGACTTCGCCATAGCGTGGTAGTGATTTTAATTACCCCCGATAGGATGATGGGACTTAATCAGCCCCCCGGCCAGGAATTCAAATCACAACTTTCCGATGGATGAGCCGCTCGCTTTGCTGCTCTGCCACGTGGCCGCGATTAATCAATTGGATACGGCAGTTCCGGCAAATATGTTTCGAACATCACAAGCAACTGTGTTTTTTGTTGTATCCATGGCACACCACGAGATGAGGAGTTGAGTCAAGGATGCAATGGGAAAAGGAAAAGTAAACAGAGAAGACAAAAGATAAAGGATGATAAACGAGAGGCCGATGATGGAGAAAGAGCAGAGAAACGGGAGCGAAGGGGTCGGGGAGAGGTGAGGATGAGGGAGGAGGCTACAGCAGGGCACGTCCACGCTGCTGCTGCACAGAGCGGCGTCTGTTTTCACAGCGGGCGGGTGCAAGAGGGGAGGGGCTCAGAGTGGGAGTGGCCACACGGAAGCCACGTGATTCACGGGCAGCTTGAGATGAGTTTACTATACTGCATAGATATTGTATGCTGTCATGTACAGTGAGGGAAAAAAGTATTTGATCCCCTGATGATTTTGTATGTTCGCCCACTGACAAAGAAATGATCAGTCTATAATTTTAATGGTAGGTTTATTTGAACAATGAGAAACAGAATAACAACAACAAAATCCAGAAAAACGCATGTCAAAATGGTTATAAATGTATTTGCATTTTAATGAGGGAAGTCCTCACTGTATGTATTAATTTATGTGGCTGCGTGACAGAGAAGCGTACAGCAAACATTTGGAAGTTTACAAGTTCAAAGCCCATTTGAGGATCAACTGAGCCCATCATCTCTCCAGGGTCGATAATCGAGTACCATTTTGTAGGAAATCAGTATGTGATCGCTCATGTGACTACACTCGCCCCCGCCAAAGGAACATGGAATTTCCACCACCACTTCTATGTTGTAGTCAGATGAGTACCACCCACATTTTTCAACAAGAAACCACGACCACCAATCATCTGAACCGGTCCCGGGCCTCCCCTAAGTCGACTCAGCCTTAAATGAGTTTCTGGTGCTGTGTGTGAACAAGGCAGCTGGACGTGGTGCTGCGCCCCCCCCCAACCCCACCAACTCGTGTGCCGTGCCGGTCTTCACCACAGTCGCTCGCTAAAAGTCTGCGAAGGCTACTTACTAAGCACACGAGGGGGTCTCAGTCTTGTAATTGTCAGCGCACCTGCGGTGTGGGATTGTGGGATGCGCGTCTCGACCGGCAACTCACAGTTGGGAGCGACTTCTGCGGCGGAGAAGAGGCAGTGGTGGACGTGCAAGAAGCAGAACATCAGCAGGGCCCTCGAACACTCGACGACGACGCCGCCGTTGGGCATGTTGACCGATGTCCGCCTGCACCTTACATACATATATATGTAACGCACGTTCAACTTCTTTCGCACCGCACGTAGCCCGACCGTGGATATTTGAGCGAAGATGCAAAAAGGCACTCAGAGTAAAGTGAGCGCGAACAGAGTCGGGGCTGGGCACGTCTCGCGCGAGAAGTCTACTAGGGTCGAGACGACAAACATCGCCCACCGCGCAGCAGCTGTCAAGGGATCGTACCAGTGGCGCAAAAAGAACACGGAGCGAGCTCGCGTGAGTGAGCGGCTGCCGGGGGGATTGGGGGGGGGGGTAGAGGATTCGTCCAGCGGAGTGATGCCGAGGGAGGTGGGAATGGGGGCGGGGGGGGGGCGTCAACAGCCCCCCCCCCCCATTCAACCACGCCCCCCCCCCAACCACGCCCGCCCATTCCGTCCGGTTCCACCCAAACGGACGCTCGGTCCGCAGTGGAGAGATGGGCGTCGCCCTGACTCACACCCTCCCCCCCCCAGGCCGACACTGACCCCCTCCCACACCGACCCCCCCCTCGTACTCAGAGCGCAGAGCCCCCACCACATGAAGGCGCTTTGAGTGAAGATCCGAGACGCGGACCCTTTAAGGACAGCTGGCACGCCTGGGTTAAGGTCAACAACTCG
The DNA here is from genome assembly GCF_015708825.2 of Lethenteron reissneri. Taxonomy (NCBI): domain Eukaryota; kingdom Metazoa; phylum Chordata; class Hyperoartia; order Petromyzontiformes; family Petromyzontidae; genus Lethenteron; species Lethenteron reissneri. The sequence continues at coordinate 21,093 of NW_026891235.1, read as the reverse complement.
CGATCCAATGCTGGATGGGTGGTGATGCTGGCACAGTGGTAAGTGCTAGGTCAGTGGTAGTTCTGGCTCAGTGGTAATGTTGTCTCAGTGGTAATGCTAGCTCAGTATTGGCTCAGTGGTAGTTCTTTACTCAGTGGTAACTCCATGGTCGTGCTGGCTTTGTGGTTATGTTGACTTAGTGGAAGTGCTGGCTGAATACTGGTTCAGTGGTAGTGTTGGGTCAGGGGTAGGTCAGTGGTAGTGCTGGCTGAATACTGGTTCAGTGGTAGTGTTGGGTCAGGGGTAGGTCAGTGGTAGTGCTGGCTGAATACTGGTTCAGTGGTAGTGTTGGGTCAGGGGTAGGTCAGTGGTAGTGCTGGCTGAATACTGGTTCAGTGGTAGTGTTGGGTCAGGGGTAGGTCAGTGGTAGTGCTGGCTGAATACTGGTTCAGTTGTAGTGTTGGGTCAGGGGTAGGTCAGTGGTAGTGCTGGCTACGTGGTAGTAGTAGCTCAGTGGTAATGCTGGCGTGGTAGTGTTGGCTCAATGATGTCTCAGTGGTAGTGCTGGTTCAGTGATTGTGCTGGCCCATTGGATACTCCGAAGTCAGACGTATATTGTCCCCCCTCCCTCCCCTCGTAGCGAGATGCCGGGAGAGAGATACAGACGAGAGATGAATTGGCTTGTTACATTTGCGAGGATCTGAATTGGAGCTGATGTTTCGTGAAGCCGTATAAAGCACTGCGTGTGCTCGTTTTCTTTTTTGGGAGGAGGGGAGAGTCATGAATTCCGCGGCCCCTTGAGCTGATAGGGACTCTACGCTTTTATTTAGTTTGCGTTGTGCCTTAGCATCGCCACTGCTCTGGCCGAGTGGCACGATGGTTAGAATTCGCCACTCGCAATCGGAGAGTTTACGTATGTATGTGTGTACGTTGAACTTCTTTTCGCACCGTACGTAGCCAACCGTGCTCATCGGTGGTGCGGGTAAAGGACATCAAGTTCAAGTTCATTTATTTGGTATAGCCCTGTGAGCCATTCGGCTCTTGAATCGGGTGCAACTGCAACAAACAAAAAACTAAAACATGAACAAGAAAACATCTTAAAGTGAATATGTGACTAAGTGCAAACAGAAAATCCACATCAAACTGAACAAAAAATATCAGTTTTACAGAAATGAGTTTTCAGTCTACAAGGCGGTTCACGTATCTTGTGACCTTCATTTAATTCTCAAACTTTTTTAAAGTAAGGTTTTTTCAAGCAGTAATGAATATGCAAAGAAAGTTTTTTTAGAGTGCAATAAAAGTTTTCAAATTAACTTTAAACCTAGTTTATTTAAAAGTGCATAGCTCCGGTGGCTTCATAATATCGGAAGGAAGAGCGTTCCAGACGGTCGCAGAAGCGCATCTGAACGCGTGCGATGCAGTTGTGAAGTTGAGTACTAGGTAGGGAATTTAGAATTAGAATATTTATTAAGACTGGAGGAATCCGATGATTTGTGCAGCTCTTTTTTACAGATGTCCAGTCAGGGCGGGTCAGAAATTTACAACAACAAACAATTCGAAAACACGATAGGAGTGAAAAGTATAGGAAAAGTAAGCAAACGGTAAGGAGATGGCAGGGTGGCTCAGAGCTCAGAGCAGTCGCTGGGCTGGCACTGCTGGAATTGTGGCTTTGAATCTGGGCGCATCTGCCCATGATTAAATAGGGTGATCCTTAAATGTAAAGAGTTCATGGTTTCAACCTGGGCGCACACACAAGACAACCCCGTTTTGATCGCACACACACACAAAACTGATATCCCATACTCGGGCGCCACGGTGGCTAGGAGATGTTATCTCCCTCGCTTGGTGTCCTTGAGGTCGTCGGTTCGATCACAACCCTGATGCCTGCTGTATATTTGGAGTTTGCGTGTGTCTCTCCTCGTGGTCGCGCGTGGATTTTTCTCCGGGTCTTCCGGTTTTGTTCCTCCACATTTGGAATCAACATGCGATTCGAGTATTTGTCTGCTAGAAATTTCCACATGACAAGCCAAGTCGTTGAGATGTCAGTTGTGGCCAGGTCGCATCTGAAAAAGAGCTATATAGCTTAGTGGGCCTTACCTGGTTAAATAAAAAATAGTTTAGTTTCAAATAGCTTAGTTTAAATTTGGTCTTTCGCTTAATTTGGAAGGAATTCCAGCGGCCGGGGTTAAAACAACACGCTCGTGTCGACTGTGATGCTGTGAATATATCTGTAGCACGCAGGGCGCGTGGAAAAGTGCAGTCAGACTCGTGGCTGTGAATATCTCGTTTAAGAAGGGAGACGCTTTTGACTTTTAAACCTTTTACTTGAAATCATGGCATACGCCCACAAGGCATCAATCATCGTAATCGTCCGTGATCTATCCACCACTGAATTAAGATCTCCCCAAGCTGTCGTCATCTCTCACAGCTCTGCGATGCGATGATAATATCTATTGGTCCGGCGGAGGCGAGCTGATCTTCATGCAAATCCTCATGCGCGAAAGTTCGCAGGATTTATAAATCGTGGGACCGTGAGAGATTGCGGAGCGCCATGGGGAAGGCCTTCATCCAGCAGTCGATAGATCATGGCAGCTCATGATTGATGATGATAAATGAGATAAATCCTCTTGAGATTACATATTCATTTTGAAACAGCTTAAGTGAAATTGGTACAACAATAAACGTTACTACCTATGTATGTTGATCTTATTTCGCATCGTACAAAGAAAACAGTGTTCATCGAAGGTTACAGTATTATTTCTTTTAAGCGACACATTTATCTGGGTGGTTACCAGAAAATAGCAACATGCAGATCGGGCCCATTTTTATTCCAACTCTTCGAGAGAAATATATTTAAACGCTCACGAGATAACTTGGCCTGAGAACTACGAAAAGTTAAGAGTGCAGAGCGAGCTTCTAGAATCTCGTCAGGGGCTGTACAGTATACAATTTAAAATCGTCGACGCTCCCTCCACCATTGCTCTGGGACATTTTCATCCCAACAGTGGCCGTGTTTGTCCACGTGTGTGCGTGTGTGTGCCCCAACACGCGCGCGTGTTTTCAGACTCCATTCTCTACTTGTTGCGCTGTTTCGTCCGCACGTTTTGGTACCTTGTTGACCTGGTCAACGAGCATAAACCATCACGCGAACTCCGGTCATCCTCGCAGCAGAGGCGGCTTTTGGCTGGCCATCAAACAAACGGTCAACGCGCGCTTTCAGATGCATATTCAGTCACGAAAGCTTCGAATCTAGAACTTTCAGATGCACTTCTGCGGCCGTCTGGAACGCTCTATGTACTGTTAAAGCATTTGGATTGAAAACTATTTTTTTTAGAACTGCCTTTTGTGAATAGTTGTCTTCCCCCGCACCTCCAATTCGCACGGTTGGATACGTACGATGCAAAAGAAGTTCAACATACATCACTATATACTGAAATACTATACAGTACACTATACACTACACCACTTTACTAGATTGAAAACTCTTTTATTTAGAACTTATTTTGTGTTTAGTGTGTTGTCTTTCCCCCGCACCTCCGATTAGTACGTTTGGCTACGTACTAACACCGTTTTGAGACTAGGCTCTGGTCTAACACCGATTTGAGACGAGGCTCAAAAGAAAGCTGTCTCTGGTGTGGACCAATCAGTTTCAAAGACAATACATATATTATCAGAGTACGTTTTTTGTTTGCATTCTGACCACAAGCGTTGTGGTTAATGCAGACATGATTCTTTGTAAAAGGTTTCAGTTTGGTGTTTTAACATCTTAACACAACTGTTTTGTTGCCAGAAAAAAATGGGAAACCTATTCTCAAACATACGCAATCAAGTCGTTGCGGGGTCAAACTTGTCAACGCGCTGACTGGACGATGTGAAAGGAATGTTGCTGGATTTCCATCCTCCTATTGCTGAGCCCCATCACTGCTCCCACGGCAGAAAGCGTGCCCCCGCTGGGACGGGACCCTTACCAAGGAGCACGCGGTCCGCTTTGAACCGCATCCAAACATCGCACGGCAGGTGTGGCAAACCACCCGTGGGTGACACCGGTGGGAGATGAAAAGCGTCTCCCCCCCCCAGATTTAGGTAAAAATTTAAAATTAATTAAAGTAAAATAAAAATAAAATAAAAATCACGACGTTTCGGAAGCAACACGAGCCTCCGTCTTCAGGTGGAACAGTCACAGCACGATATCTGTATCAAGTGAGAGTTATTTTTTATTTTACTTTTATTAATTTTCATTTTTTACCTACGTGACTTTACCGAAAAAAACCTAAGAATATACGTCTCCCCCCACCCCGCTCCCCTTCCACAGTGCCTACGGTGCGACCGTGGCTGTCAGAGCCAAAAAACACGGAGCACATCGTTCAGTAATGCCCGCGCTCCGCTCAATAGCCAGCAGCGTCTCAGACATTCACAAACATCGCTCCCGCGATTTCAGCCGCATCACCTCTACATAACAAAAAGGCTCAGTCCCTTTTACATGCACCTTTACATCAACCGCACCTAGTTTACACAACAAAGGCTCATTCCTAACAGCGTGCTTCAGCCGCACCGAACCTCACAAAAATAATATTCAGGGCCTACCTTGCCTCCTCCCACCCTCAACCAGTATATATACAAATACTGTTTCTTGGAATTTCTCTCACTTGATACAGCTATCGTGCTGTGACGGTTTCCACCTGAAGACGGAAGCTTGTGTTGCCTCCGAAACGTCGTGATTTTTATTTTATTTTTATTTTACTTTTATTAATTTTTAATATCGCTCCCGTATCCCTCAACTGGCTCAGCAGCAGCATTGACCTCAACATAAATACAGCAATGCTGGTAAGGTGTGGTTGGGCGAGAGGGAGGGACAGTACACACAGAGTGCTTGCAACAAATGAACCACAATACCTCGCTGGTCTCGTCGATGAGCATAACCCATCAAGCAAACTCCGGTCATCCTTGCAGCGGCGGATTTTGTCTCGCCATTGAGCAATGACGGTCACTGCATCTCGCGTGGCGCTTTCAGATGCGCTTCTGTATCAGTCTGGAACGCTCTTCCTTCCGATATTAAGAAGCCACTGGAGCTGTGTTATTTTAAATATAGATTGAAAACTCATTTCTTTCGAACTGATTTTTGTGTTTAGTTTATTGTGCTTCCCCCACACCTCCGATTAGCCACGGTTGGTCACATACAGTATGAAAGAATATCAACAGCAACAAGTGTATGTGGTCACTGCAATGGTGATTCGGCGCTTGGGAGTTTGAACTTCTGTGGTTCAAAGTGACATTTGGTGGTGCAGGGCCGGCCCCAGCATGTCCTTTAGAGCCGGCGCAGCTGCTTATCGCGGAAGCATACGGGCGAGGAAGACGCAGCCTCATTTTGACTCGCAATTCCAAGCTCAGCGTATAAGTTCCACGTGATTTTGAGTTGAGACACACGCTTTGTGTTTTGCACTGTGTCTGTATGGAACGAGCCAATGACAATAAACAGGAAAGTTAAATAAATGTTGGTAGCCTCGGGCCTGTGATAGCGTCCAATAAACAAGCACGACGTTTCTCTCTCTCCCCTATTCGCATCAATATCCAGCCACGATAGGTCAGACGTCAGCAGAAATAAAGCTTTGCGTGCAGAGCACAACATTTTTGGCGAGCTCACACGCAAAAAAACAAAGATACTCTTCTAAACCGAAGTTAGATTATTGGGGAAAACGGCCATTGAGTGCCTCTTTGGGCCGGATTCAACATGGAACGTTTGGGTCATTGCCTTCCTATTGTAAGAATGACCAGGGCTCCGTTTAGGCTGAGTCACCGTAGAGGAGGCCAATGCCATACAGAAATACCCATATCCCTCATGTGCTAGAGCAAAAAATAGAACCAAACATTGATGCAATTGCAACGGCGTACAGTATTGTAACGTCACTGCTCTACAAACTCACACACACAAGTTGTGGTCCCTTACAAAGATAAAGATCCCCAGTATAGCCTGAACAGAATGTTGGGGCAAGTTATGTTAGCGAGCACCTATCAAGGCCGGCACGGCACACGTGGGTTTGGGTGGCCAGCACCACGTCCGGCCGCCTTTGTCTCCCTAGTGGCGATGTTTATATACCTCACCAGATACTAATTTAAGGCCGAGTCGACCTAGGGTCTGTTCTGATAAATAAATTGTCACTGGTGTTGGCCGTGAGCGGGAATTGAACTCAGGTCTCCGGGTTCGCAGTGCAGCGCGCTAACCGCTACACTACCGCTCCCCACTCACCCAGTAACACTCACCAGAGGTCGCAACCGGGTACCCGATACCCGTACCCTACCCGATACCCGGCTACCCGTACCCGGCCGGGTACGGGTAGCCGTTTGCGACCCTGGTGCGGCCGGGTACGGGTAGGCCGTGAGTCACTGGTGAGTCACCGTTTGTCACTCATTTCCCAACGTCTTGTCTCTTCTCACAATTCAAGTTCCTAGAATCAACCCACCCGCGCCTGCAACATGGCTTCATCCCAGAGGTCGCAATCAGGTACCCGATACCCGTACCCTACCCGTACCCGGCCGGGTATGGGTAGGGTACGGGTACGGCCGGGTACGGGTACCCGTTTGCGACCCTGGTGCGGCCGGGTACGGGTAAGGAATCAAAACCCGTTAGCGACCTCTGACACTCACCCACTCACCCAAGAGGATTGCTACCGGTCCGGAATTGAGCCAGTCAGTCATGGGATTTGACATGTGTTCGAGTGGCAGCAGGAATGGATTTGTGCTGAGAACCGGCACACGTATTGCGTTGTATGTATGTTGAACTTTTTTCGCACCGTACGTAGCCAAACGTGATAATCGGAGGTGCTGAACTTGTATGACAGTTTACAGCACAGTTTTGATAGAACCAGCCCGGCTAAGAAACTGGTCTGCAGGGTTTGGTCTGCGATGAAGGTGGCAAACCGAGCTTGCGACTGATGGAATCCATGACGGAGGATCCAACTCAGGTGGAGATTTTTTTTGTAGCACCATGCACGAACGACTGCACCAAAACCACCGCTCCTAACGCACACACACACACGCAGAGGGACAGCGATGTTTGGAAGAAATTTGAAAAAATCCACAGCTTTTGCAGAAAGTCAGCTGGTGTTGTTGTTGGCCGAGTGGGAATCACTGAAGACCTGCATTAGGCCAATGACTTCCTCTTGAGATTAAACAGCAGAGCCCTGCCAGCCTCTTGTATTTTATTGAATGTTTGGACACTGACACAGAACACTTCGCTTTGTTCACTCTGCCAACACTCCACGTGCGCTTGGGACTGCCGTTATCATAACACATCAATGGAACAACTCCCCCCCCCCCCCACAAACTATAAAGAACGTGATAAGAATGGTAAGTCTTCTTGGTTCTTTCGGTAAAGTCACGTAGAATGGAAATAATAAAATAATAAAAATAAAACATCATAAAATATTTCTCACGACGTGACAGACCTGTTCTCCACCTGAGGACGGCTGCTTGCGTTTGCGTTGTGGCCGAAACGTCGTGATAATTATTTTATGTTTTATTTTTATTATTTTATTATTTCCATTCTACGTGACTTTACCGAAAGAACCAAGAAGATGAATCCCTGCAGTCACGAAAGCTTTAAATCGAAAAGAATGGTAAGCTTTGCTTGTAAATGCGCAGCTCTGCAATTGCCTGCTCACGCCACTGCTGACTGAAGGGTGTCCAACTACATAGAGCTCTATAGAGCTTTGGTCTACTCTTCCACACTGGCCAGTACGTCTTTGAAGAGGTAGAACTACCCACACTTTACCCCACCACACTCGGCCTGCCGATCGACCCTGGAATACACATTTATAAACTAGACTAAACTATACTATGAGACCTCCTTTACCAATGGCAAAATAAAGTGATAGGTTTTTACCCTTTCAACTGGTACAAAAACTGCCTTGTATAAAGGTGTCAGTTTTTGTACCAGTTGAAAGGATAAAAACCTATCACTAGACTAAACTATGTTCATTTTACCAGGTAAGGCCCACTGAACTGGATAGCTCTTTGTTCCGAAGTGACCTGGTCACAAATGATAGACCAACAAAGTGGTTCATCATGTGGAGATTTCTAGCAGTCAAATACTCTAAACGCTTATTAAAATAAAATATTTTAATTTTATTTTTTATTAATTTTGATGTTTTACCTACGTGACTTTACCGAAAAAACCTAAGAATATGAATCCGTGCAGTCACGAAAGCTTCAAATCTAGAACTCTAAACGCTTGTTTCTAAATGTGGAGGGGAAAACCGGAGGACCCACAGAAAAATCCTTGCGACCACGGGGAGAGAGACACGCAAACTTTAAATATAGAGCAGGTGTCAGGGTCAGGATCGAACCCACGACCTCCTGCATACCAGGCGAGGTAATTAACATCTCATAGCCACCGTGATGATGATGATAGAGAGAGAGAGAGAGAGACGTAAACTCCAAATATAGAGCAGGTGTCAGGGTCGGAATCGAACCCACGACGTCCTGCATACCAGGCGAGGTAGTTAACATATCATAGCCACCGTGGTGCCCCAGATGAGAGAAGGGGTGATATGGGAGGCTGCAGAGGACTAAGATAGACAGTCAGTAAGATTGGGAGAGTAGAGAGGAGTGGACGCGTGACTAGAGGCAGGAGAGGACGATAAATATTATTTAATTTATTTACTTTATACGTGACTTTACCGAAAGAACCAAAGAGTACACAGTGGACGATGTCAATTGCGATCCACTCGTGAAATGTCCCGCTTAGCCGAAGTCAGTGGCCTCCTTTCAGTCCAGACACTCTCCTTTATTTTGATTTAAAGCTTTCGCGACTGCAGGGATTCATATTCTTGGTTCTTTCGGTAAAGTCACGTAGAAGGGAAATTATAAAATAATATATTGTTTTATATAAATATTATTTTATTATTTCCCGTGCCTTTATCGAAAGAACCAAGAATATGACTCCCCTTCATGTAAAGTATCAGAAACTATCTTAAGGCAAATGAAAGCGTGTATTTACAAAACAAAACATATTTTAAAGACATCTATACACGACACACCATCATTCTGCACACCAAACAGACGTTAATCACGCAACACTAAACAATTCAACAGACATCCTCTTCCTAAGCTTTGCTCATTTAGAACATCTATTAAGAGAGTGAAATGTTTTAAATTGTGAGTGACAGGCAAGCTCTTACAACCGTACTCAATTTAAGAACCTTGCCATTAAAACATAGAAGATTGCAAGTTAGATCGTGCTGTTTTGTTGCGAACTGCTTGGCGTCGTGGTCCCGCGTTCAGCGATTGTGAAGACAAAGCTTATTGGATAATATAGGTTTTTTTGGGTTAGGGGCAGTCCATAAATGACGTCACGCGATTGTGGACGATTTTTGACCCCCCCCCTTCCCTTCGTCACACGGCGTCACAAAAAGTCAGACCCCCCTCAAATATGACGTTACAAAGTTCTGCCCCCCCCCCCCAAAAATAAAACATGCTTCAAATCGCTTTAAACTATTGTCATTGTAGTGCGTATTTAATGTTGCGCTGCACTCTGATGTTGTAAGAGAAAAATGTATTAAAAAGTCTATTTAATTAAGTAGAACGTGTTGTCTATATTCATTTAAAGTTGCGCATTTTGATGTGACGTCACATTTCTCAACCCCACCCCCCCTCGTCACACATCGTCATAAATGTCTGACCCCCCCTCCCTATGTGCGTGACGTCATTTATGGACGGCCCCTTAGATTGCGTAAATATTAAACCCGCCACCACCCGACACAGCTAATTAGTAAGGGTTGTAACGTAAACAGAACTTGCCAATTCGTTACTAGTACAGCAAATACACAACATTTACAATCCCAGTACGACGTTTCGCCAGCCATTACAACTAGCTTCGTCAGGCGACAGCCAGATTTGTGGAGAAATTCTATTTTTTTCCTTAAATAGACTGATAGATGTGATGACATCTTGTGAGGTGCCAAGGGGGGGGGGGGGGGGAAATGAAAACATGAATTACAATGGATATCCGTTGCCGGTTGGGTTATTCATATGGTAATCAGCGTACATTATACATGCACGTAGTTGCGGCTTTAACGCCACATTCATATTTACGCGATTTAACCAAACATACGAATATTGTATTTCGATTTAAAGCTTTCGTGACTGTAGGGATTCATCTTCTTGGTTCTTTCGGTAAAGTCACGTAGAAGGGAAGTAATAAAATAATAAAAATAAAACATAATAAAATAATTCTCACGACGTTTCGGCCGAAACGTTGTGAGAATTATTTTATTATGTTTCGGCCGAAACGTCGTAAGAATAATTTTACGATGTTTTATTTTTTATTATTTTATTACTTCCCTTCTACGTGACTTTACCGAAAGAACCAAGAAGATACGGATATTGGTCGCGAATGCCACGTGTTAAACCAAAGCTTCATAGAGCGGTGAGGGGGGGCGGAGCGAGCGTGGGATGGGCGTGGCCTGCGGGTGTGTGACGTCATAGATTTAGCACCCGTCCCCCACACGTGACCGCGCTCAACGGTGACGACACGCAATCATCACGTGCGCGCCTCGAGTGGACGTTATTGCTGGTTGACAAGACGGGGAGCCTGTTGTTTGTCGAGGGCTAATCAAGGGCTAATCAAGAGATAATGGAGCTTCTTAGGGCCTGCGCAGGTACCGGCGCGTGTGTGTTTGTGTGTGTTGGTATACATTGTCGGGCGTGGTGCTGGCCACCCACCCCCTCGTTCGTGTACCGTTCCGGCCTTCATAGGTGCTCGCTAACAGCACTTGCCCCTTACAGTCTGTTAAGGCTACACGGGGGATCTTTGTCTTTGTTGGTATACAGGAGGTCGTGCCTTACATACGACGTGACATCGAGTGTCAGCACACACTCAATGTTGCTCAACCACATTTATCTCAGCTGTCTTAGTGCTTCTGTCTATATGTGTGTGTCTCTCTCCATCTCTGTGTTCGTACTCTAACTTTGTGTCCTGATCTCTATGTGTTTCTCTAAGTACAGTACATGCATTTCGACGTCTGTGTCTCTGAATGTCTGTGTCTCTCTATCTCGGTGTATTTGTGTGCACGTGTTTGTCTCTGAATGTCTCTGTGTGTGTGTCTCTGTATTTCTCTGTGTATCCGTGTGTGTGTGTGTATGCATGTCTCTGGGTGTGTTATGCTTTTTTGTGTCTTTATGTATGTGGATGATTTGTGTGTCTCCATGTTTGTGTGTCGATGTCTATTCGCGGATAATATTGTTTTTTTTTTCACGTGACTCCTCTTTTCCTCACAATTCACGGATAATAAGGTTCCGTTCCACAAAAATGTATAGAATATGAATACGCAGATAATCCTAGGTAATGGGCGTGGCCTGCGGGTGTGTGACGTCACATAATTAAGCCCCGCCCCTCGCACGTGATCTCGCTTCACGGTGACGACACGCAATATCGTAATCACGCACGCTGCTAATCCACGTTATTGCGGATCAAGAGTTTTAAACATGAATGATTTATTCAGGGGCTTCTCAGGCCCTACACAGATACCGACGCGTGTGTGTTTCTGTGTACACAAGTGTCTGGCCATGAAAACCACTGATAATGTTGCTTTACATACAACATAACAGAGTGTCTGCACACACTCAATGTTGCTCAACCATATATTATCTCAGGTGTCTCAGTGCTTCTGTCTATATGTGTCTCTCGCCATCTCTGTCTTTGTACTTTACTTTCTCTACTTATCCCTATCTGTGTCTCTAAGTCCAGTACCTGCATCTCGTTGTCTGTTTGTGTCTCTGTATGTCTGTGTCTCTCGATGTCTGTTTTGGTGTGCTTGTGTGTGTCTCTGAATGTCTCCATGTTTCTGTGTGTGTCTCTCTGTATTTCTATGTGTATCCATGTCGTTGTGTGTTTATTATGCATGTTTCAGTGGGTGTGTTCTGTCTGTTTTTGTGTCTTTACGTATTTTCGCGTGAGTCCATGTTGGTGTATCTGTATCTATTCGTGGATAATATGATGTATGTTTCACGTGAATCTTATCCGCAAAATTCATGGATAATAGGATTACATTATACGATGTACTCTTGGATTCCTTCTATTCCTTGGCTGCTATACCACTAATATTTTCGACCTTTATCCGTAATTTCTTATGGTGACCAAATTGTTGTAATTAGTTGCATATGGGTTCCCGACCCCATGCATACCAGTAATCACATTCTGTAAAATAACAATTAATTTCAATTACCAATGAACCTGACGTTTTTAGACTATGATAAGGCATTCTACTCAGAAATAGCAATATGCATATTAGGAGGGAAGTCAGACAAGCTGATACTTTTCCCAGAATTTTTCATAGTGAAATTAGGAAAATATTATTTAATTCGAGAAACAAACACATACAGTAGAACCCCACTTAACGACCACCCCTGTTGACAACTAATCGCTTAACGACGGGCCTCCATAGAACCCATTGTGTATTATATAGTGCTTCGTGGTGGATCCATTGAGCAGGGTTGGGGGCAGGAATTAGGTGACCTTACCAAAGAAAATTCCAACGTTTGCCAAAAGCTATTTTGAACATCGATGCAATCATCGCTCTGTGCTTGTGTTTCCAATACTGACCACTGTCCGTTTAATATCTCTCTGCTCTTTCTCCCACAGTGTCCCCTGGGAAGCTATCCAGGCAGACCATTGGACCGTCTGCTCACAGCAATGTGGCACTTCACAGGAAAACCTGTGTAGACCACAATAAACAGGAGCAGTTTAAAAAAGACTCACAGGAGCAGCAGCAGCCACATCAGCAAGAGCAGAAAAAAACCATTCAACTTCAATTCATGCGCATTGGCTACGAGCGCACTGTGGAAATTGACATCCCAGAGTCCTGGCCCTGGTCGACTGAGGGCACCTGCTTGGGACAGGAGGTGGAAAAGGAGGCGGTCACGGTGCAGTCCCGGAAGAACGAAGTCCTCTCGGAGTGAGTAAAAGCAAGCGCAGTGAACAAGCTGCAGATGCGTTGCCACTGCAGCTGCACAAACGCACAATCAGCAGACGCACGGCTAGCGGAGAGGGATTCTAGTCCGGCACAATCAAGGGGCAGGTCAACGCCGCTGTCCAAACGGACGAGCTGGCCGTTGATCAACCATGGGATGCCGTGAGCTGGGACAACTCGGACAGCCGTTCCAGCAGCAGTGACAGGGACATAATGGTGTTGAGAGCGAGCTGGGATTGATGTATTTCTTTTGACAGCAAGGCTGTGCTCACCTCAGCAGACACAGAGGCGAATTCGAGATGTCATGCCGGAATCAGACCAACCCTCTCATTGAGTTTTCATCCGTAGTCTGTCTAGCGAGCGATCATGGTCTGGGTTTTCTCAGAGGAGAGAGAAATTGGTGAAGATCTGACATGATGGGCACAATAACGGCTTAAACCCTTAATGAAAAGGGGGTGGTTGGTGAGCCATGACGTTGCCAGAAACGCTGGAGTGTCAGGCCGCAGTGTAGGTAAAGTAACGAGTGATGAACACAACACAGGGATTAACAATCGTTAAAGGGCTGCTACAAAGTGTTTTGAAGAATAGCGGTCCACTTGCATCGTGATTACAGCTTTGGAAGACCTTCAGCTCCATATGAATAACAGTTGTGTACGGTTGTGGCATGGTTGTTGTGGATAGTGGAGGTTATCGAGTGGTAGCCTTTCTCACATAGTAAACATAATTTATGGTGAACATAATTTATTTCACTATAATCAACTATGATAAATTAATAGTTGATTACGACTAGCTACTTGACCCTTATTCTGTATTCTATTGCAGAGTTCAGCCTTTTGACATTCTTGCCGCTTGTTGTTTTGTGTGTTCACAGCAAGGAAGATGCCACCATGACTGCCCTGAGCACCGCCACCACCACCACCACCAATGTCACCGCCGCTGCTCTGGATAATGGCCTCGCCACCAGAGCAAGCACGCACCCACAGCCTAGGGAGATCCACGACTCGCTGATAAAGAGTAAGTAGCAGACGGCATTGCCAACTCGGGGGGGGGGGGGGGTAGCCAGACTGAATTAATTAATCGTTTGAAACAATATGATGGAAACAGTTGCAAAGTTGTTTCTGTGCTGCACTGTGAATTTAGCCGCGGCTATAATGAGTGGTGAGTGATATTTAGAACAGATTCCAGGTTGCGTTGTACACCCACCTGCAGTTTCAAGCACAGTGACGAAAAGTAAAACGCTTCCCATGACTTTCGCGGCATGGCGGAGGTATTTTTCAATAAGTAACGGATTGACAAAGGGCTGTATATTTCTTATTACTTATTATTTTACAACACTTAAGCACGAGATCATAAGATAGTGCAACAGAGTGCGCAAAGAAGGATGAAGATAGTTTGTCCTCTAATATGATGAGTGTGCATGGTCGAGCTCAGGAAACGGTCAACCTAGTAAATTGAGTCCTTGACATTAGCAGAGGTATCCAGATGTAACATTGATGACAACTATGGCCGTGGTAATACCTATACATTAGTGACGAGGAAGCCATTGAATGACAGGATGGCTGGCATGAATCAATGAGCATCGCCGCATCAGTCAATCAATCAAAGTGCTTCGTGGTGGATCCATTGAGCAGGGTTGGGCAGGAATTAGGTAACCTTACCAAAGAAAATTGCAACGTTTACCAAAAGCTATTTTGAACATCGATGCAATCATCGCTCGGTGCTTGTGTTTCCAATATTGACCCCTGACGGTTTCATCCCTCTCTGCTGTGTCTTCCACAGTGCCCGCTGGAAAGCTGCACACGTGGACTCTCCAAAGCCCCCTCCTGTACAAGAGCAGCCGTGCAGTCCTCGAGCAACAGGAGATCAAAGAATGTGCACAGGAGCAATATCATCGTCAGCAGCAGCAGCAGCAGGAGCATATTCAGCGCAGCTCGTTGAGACAGCAACCGGCATGGGAGCCGGCACGCGAGCCGGCACGGGAGCAGTGTCATCATCATCAGCAGCAGCAGCAGGAGCTTATTCAGCGCAGCTCGTTGAGACAGCAACCGGCATGGGAGCCGGCACGCAAGCCGGCACCGGAGCAGTGTCATCATCATCAGCAGCAGCAGCAGGAGCTTATTCAGCGCAGCTCGTTGAGACAGCAACTGGCACGGGAGCTTGCACAGGAGCCGGAAATGGAGCCTGCACAGGAGACGGCACGGGAGCCGGAACGGGTGCCGGTCGCTGCCAAGATCCACAAGAAAAAAGGCCTCTGGAAACGACTTAGGACATTCTTCCGCCGACAAAATAATTTTTTCAGAGACCTGATCGCATATGAAATGGATGTGGATACAGGCACATTTGTCAATGTGATTTGTAAATATTTTTCATAATGTATCAAGAGTTAAGATTAGAATGTACATTTTTATCGAGGTAGTGTTTGTTGCGAATGTAAATAAATATTATGATTCTGACTTACCGTGAGTCCTGATGCTGGCTTTATTGTCGGAAGGAGTGCAATCAGTCAACACAATTGTACACACCGGGGCAGGCATGCACATGCACACATAAAGAGATACACGGGGAATGCACGTACAAATACCCTACTGAGTGACGGTGATGTTACCACACTGCCTGTGGTAGGCCAGGTGCATTCTGAGTCCACGTGAAGTGTCGAAGGCTCACTGACAGTGGGTCATGGGATAGACCCAGGTACAATGGGTTGACTGAGATGACTGGCAGATGCACCACCTGTGCCCCTTGCTGTGCCATCTTGCTGTGTTTTAGCCGCCTGGCTCTCCGCCTGGCTCTCCACTCGTCGTGAGCGTTGCTCCTTTTTCCTCTGTTGTTGTTGGAAGGCGACTGCATCCAACTGCCCAGTGGCGTCCTGCACGAGCCTCCTCCAGAAGCCAATCTTGACACCACTCGTACCAGTCTTTGGCAAGTCCACTCAGCTCCATAACCTCCTGTACTGCATCGGTCCATCTCTTCTCTAACCCGTTTACCCCCCTTTATCCAGCAAAAATAAGCCTGGTGAAGCCCATGATGGATCATAGGCAGGCCAGCCTGAATCTTTCTAATCGGCGCAGATGTTCCATTAGAGGGGTCCACGTTTCACAAGCATAGAGAAGGGATGGAATGACCGTGGCTGAGAAGACCCGAAGCTTCGTGTGGAGCGACAGATTAGGGTCATGATCAAATCCCCGACCTCCTTGCATCGCAGACGAGGTAGTTGACATCTCGTCACCACAGCTGGCACTGCTAAACACCATTTTACGGTTTTGTTCTTCACGCTGTGAGACGTGTTTCATGATTAATGTTATCTTCGCAATCATAATTGTAGCCTGTTCGAGTACCTGCTTCTGTAAAACCTAATAAAAGTGGGTGTCACCACGCTACACGTGTACCAGGCCTACGCCTTGTTATTTTACTTAAAATGAAACATATTCACATCAAACTTGTAAAATGCACCAATTCTGTTATGAACGTTTGTCGCGGAATTTATTGGGCCAACAGTTTTGGTCAACAGTGCCACAAAGTGTTCCATTGGTCCGTTAATTACATCGCGTTTCTGAAAACGTGTTTATTGACATAAGTGTCAGGACAAATTATCAGGAAAACATTGTTGAGAAACATTTATTTTCCATGCGTTTACAGCGCAGGATTGTGATGAGGGTTCAGCAACTAAAAAGTTTATGGCCCCAAACAGCTCAAGGGGTCCTGGATGCATCATGGGAAAAAATGGCAGCAGAGCTGTGCCAAATATCTCAATTCACATCCTGATAACAATTAAAAAGCTCCCCATTCCAATGGTACTGTGCAAAACAAGTTACAACGTATTTCAGCCTTTGTTTCGTGCAACTTTGCGCTATTCTGTAAACTGAGTTATTAATCATCATTAAAATGTTTCAAGCACCCTTAAACAATCGTTCTCAGGGCGCTATGCATGGGAAGTTGGAAAATAGTTGAACGTCAACCAAGGAAAAGAAGTGAAGAAGACGTTTAAAAATAACTAAAGAGAGAAAGCCATTTTAAACAGATGCGTTTTTAGTCCAAAAATTTAAGATTTGTGTCTAGGAAGTCCTGACCTCGAAGGGGCAACGAGTTTCAGAGTTTAGGTGCCGCAATTGCAAAGGCACTGTCGCCACCCAAGTGTGACGCCTAGACCGTGGGACAATGAGCAATTCTAGATTTGAAGCTTTCGTGACTGCAAGGATCCATACTCTTAGGTTATTTCGGTAAAGTCACGTAGGTAAAAATAAATAATAAAAAATAAAAATAATAGAAATATTATTTTAATTTTTACCTACGTGACTTTACCGAAAAAACCTAAGAGTACAATGAGCAATGCACAGTCTGAGAAATGTAATGATCTTGATTGAATATGTCTGAAGGAGGTCCTGAATGTAGGGAGGAGAAAGTCAATTTCAACTGCTCCGCTTGTAGTCACGTGATGCACCAAGAAGAAATGTGTCCGCCTAGGGCCCCCAATGGGCCCGCACCGTCGCTGCCCATTCCACATTCTCAGTATCGTGGTGTGCTCCGGTGTGGGTAGCTTGTAGAGAGCATCGCAAACATGCAGACACACCGGCGTCAGCAAGCAGCAAGCTTCCGAGGTTGAAGATTCTTAGGGTTAGTACAGTTGCAACACAACAGAGGCTATCAGATGTTAACGACCTCGCCTGGTATACGGGATGTCGTGGGTTCGATCCCGACGCTGACGGCTGCTGTATATTTGGAGTTTGCACGTTCTCCCCGTGGTCGCTTGGATTTTTGTCCGGTTTTTCCCTCCACATTTAAATTCTGGCGCTTAGAGTTTTTTACTTATATCTAATTTCCTGCGTGATAAGCCACTTCGTTGTTGAGCTATCATTTATGGCCAGGTCGCTTCTGAAAATTAGTTATAATAATAGTTCAGTGGGGCCTTACCTGGTGAAATAATTTAGTTTTTAGAGCTTAGTTACTTAGTAGGGCAGACGAGACATCATCCCAGGGTCACCACGACGCTTCTGAAAACGCGTCTCCTAGTCTACGTTGGGCTGTGGGACAAATTCTCACTCGACTTGTCCGGGAGTATTGTCTGGACAATGTGCATTGTTGGTTGACGTATTACATCTGCAACACTCTTAAAAAGGCTTTGACGAGGCACTCCTGTCCTCATTATTCTCTAACTGCCCCCTTTGTTTTGGCGCCTCGAGATGTTCTTCCAGAGGAAGCCGATAGGCGTATGAAGAAGTGCATTATGATGATCATAATGTATGATGATAATGGCTCCATCGCCATCATCATCACGATAGTTATAAGAACTTGGGAACAGAGATGAGCAGTGTGAGTGTAGAAGCGCCAAGAGAAGTGCTGTGACCTACAGGAACGGTGATTTGAATATGATGTCCCTAAACTTGCGTTTGCTCACCGATCATTGCATTGCTCTCTCCGTGTAGATCTAAATTCCCATAATCATAAGTACAAACAACAACAACTCAAAATCGTTCATCAATAATGCCGCCGTAAAAGGAGCAAAAAAAATGGCCAGTGACGTTTCCGGCAATAGCCTTTCTTCATTGATTGATGTGTTATGAAGAAATGTCGCCAATTATATTCGTCATAAAGCAGCGGCGTTATTGAGAAACAAAGATGGCCAACTGCATCGCGCGCTTTCAGATGGGCTTCGCCAGCCGTCTGGAACGCTCTTCCTTGCGACATTACTCATCATCTTTAGAACTGCTTTTTTGTCCTTAGTTTATTGCCCCCCCCCCCCCCTGCCCCTCACCTGGGTTGCCTACGTACATCGCGAAAGAAGACCAGCAGACATACTGTCAACAACGCAGCAGCATCAACCACCAAATAATTTATCAAATTCCGTACGGCGCAGCACCGGGCAGAGAGTGCGCGTTCACGTCACGCACCGATGGATGCGGTAACGGAGCCAAGTGAGTGGGCAAACGAGATCGGCAGACGTTGGAATGACGCGTGAGTCATGGGAAATTACAGCACGAGCTGTCGGACCGCACGGGCTTATTAGGGTGGAGTGGGCGCTGAGTGGCGTCTGGTTAAAACAGGTCACAGGAAGCGCGGAGCGACTTTTACGCGGCCACACGTTTTTTTTGCTTTGACAGACGAGATCGCGACATGATAATTGTTTTTTTTTTATCTTTTATATTAAGTTCACTTGCTTGCTTGCGCGCTTACGACCGTGCAAATATTTCGGTCGTTTTTAACTCACTTCCCGTGATCCAATCGAGCTGACATTTTGCACACAGACTCGTTGTGCGTGACAATTTATTTTCGTGAATTTTTTTTTCCATAACTTTACACTTTTTAGGAAAAAAATTTCTATTTAATTACCAATTGCTAATGGTGAAATGCAATCATCTGACCCATAGGTGGCAGCCATTTTCAAGCCAGAGGACGAGAGGACTCTAGCCGCCACGCATATAAAGGATTTATAGTGAAAACTTTGTTTTTACTGGTTATACTTATTTTACCGTTCTATCTGGCAACAAAACTGACACGTTTTTTACAAGGATCATGTTTGCATAGACCACAATACCTGCAGTCATAATGCAAACAAAAACATAACTCTGATAATGTGCACTGTCCTTGAAGTTGATTGGTCCACACCCGAGACAGCTTTCCTTAGAGCCTAGTCTCACATGGGTTGGACCAGATGACGCCCAAAAGGCGCACAACTCAAAGACAATGCACCATCAGAGTCTGAGAGCTCGGGGTAAGCATTTACACCATTGGAACCTCATTTGCCATTAAAAATATGATAATAGTTTTTTTTACCCTTCTATCTGGCAACAAAACTGACACCTTTTTTTACAAGGAGTCATGTTTGCATAGACCACAATACCTGCAGTCATAATGCAAACAAAAACATAACTCTGATAATGTATGCACTGTCCTTGAAGTTGATTGGTCCACACCCGAAGACGGCTTTCCTTAGAGCCTAGTCTCACATGGGTTGGACCAGATGACGCCAAAGGCGCACAACCTCAAAGACAATGCACCACCAGAGTCTGAGAGCTCGGGGTAAGCATTATACCATTGGAACCTCATTTTCCAGTAAAAAATATGATAATTGGTTTTTTACCCTTCTATCTGGAAAGATCGCGACATCTTTGGTCTGTGCGCGGCTGTGCCATCGCACGTTCTATTGGGCACACAATCTCCCTGTTTGATAAGAGCTTGGATCGGTTTTAGTTTGTTTGTGGTCCAGCAGTGGAACTGCTGAACAGCGAGGAGAGCTGTCACAACAACAAGAGGTTGATTATGTGGCGATGGGCAAGCAAGCAAGCGGAGTCTGAGCTGGAAAGGAGTTCCATCCCCGACGCAAGCACGTCAGTTGTGTTAATGGGGGAGATCAGGAGAGAGATTAGGGAGAGAGGATTAGGGAGAGAGATTAGCATGAAATGAGCTTACGTCACCGCATAAGAGTATAATCTCCGCATGTGCGCACAACAGCAGTGTTAATGAGAGATTAGCACCATGAGAGTGCAATCCAAAGGACGTGTGAACATGAGTCCAATCCAAGAGATCGGCTGGAGGGGGGGGGGAAGAAGGGGGGGGGGGAAAGAGAGAGGGGGGGGGGCAGAAAGTGAGACTCTGCAGCAGTACTCTTTGATTCTTTCGCTAAAGTCACGTAGGAATAAACAAAAATAAATCACGACGTTTCGATCGCAACACAAGCGACCGTCATTAGGCGGAACAGATACAGCAGGAGGACGAGAGGACGAGAGAACACTGGGGCAATAACAATGATTTTAACTTGTACAGCGCACAGCATTCACTCGCCTCTCAAAGAGAATGACTCAGATGCGCGGGGAACCAGACACACGGGAATATTTACACGTGGGAGGAACAAACCGAAGGACGTGGAGGAAACCCACGCGTGCTAGGGGAACACACTCGATCCCATACAGAGGGAAGAGATGGAGGCCACATGTTCAATCCCACATTCTGCTGGCGAGCCAGGGTATGGCTCTATCCTCGATGCTCACGGGAAGGGAATTTCATTACATTTGTGCAGTCATCCACTCACCCTCGCCTCCACAGAACAGGATCACAGGCATGGGCGGCGTCATGCCGAGTGTCTCCAAATATTTTAATGTTCAACTGCCCCCAATGCTGTATTAATAACATGAATAGCAGAATACCAGTGTGGTGG
>NW_026891234.1:7500-21910 GCF_015708825.2 Lethenteron reissneri | reverse complement strand
TGTCACTGTGTGTGTCTCTGTGTGTGTCTCTGTGTGTGTCTCCGTGTCTCTGTGCGTGTCTCTGTGTGTGTCTCTGTGTGCCTATGTGTGTGTCTCTGTGTGTGTCTTGTGTGTGTCTCTGGTGTGTCTCTGTGTCTCTGTGGTGTCTCTGTGTGTGTCTCTGTGTGTCTCTGTGTGTGTCTCTGTGTGTGTCTGTGGTGTGTCTCTGTGTGTGTCTCTGTGTCTCTGTGTGTGTCTCTGTGTGTGTCTCTGTGTGTGTCTCTGTGTCTCTGTGTGTGTCTCTGTGTGTGTCTCTGTGTGTGTCTCTGTGTCTCTGTGTGTGTCTCTGTGTGTGTCACTGTGTGTGTCTCTGTGTGTCTGTGTCTCTGTGTGTGTCTCTGTGTGTGTCTATGTGTGTGTCTCTGTGTGGTGTCTCTGTGTGTGTCTCTGTGTGTCTCTGTGGATGTCTCTGTGTGTGTCTCTGTGTCTCTGTGTGTGTCTCTGTGTGTGTCTCTGTGTTGTCTCTGTGTGTGTCTCTGTGTGTGTCTCTGTGTGTGTGTCTCTGTGTGTGTCTCTGGTCTCTGTGTGTGTCTCTGTGTGTGTCTCTGTGTGTGTCTCTGTGTGTGTCTCTGTGTCTCTGTGTGTGTCTCTGTGTGTGTCTCTGTGTGTGTCTCTGTGTGTGTCTCTGTGTGTGTCACTGTGTGTGTCTCTGTGTGTGTCTCTGTGTGTGTCTCTGTGCGTGTCTCTGTGCGTGTCTCTGTGTGTGTCTCTGTGTGTGTCTATGTGTGTGTCTCTGTGTGTGTCTCTGTGTGTGTCTCGTGTGTGTCTCTGTGTGTCTCTGGTGTGTCTCTGTGTCTCTGTGTGTGTCTCTGTGTCTGCAGGGCTACAAAGACAGCGGATTGTGGAGTTGGAGGTGGAATTGGAGGAGGCTCAGCAGAGACTCACTCAGCATGGAGACTCACAGAGTGACACAGTCAGTGACACACACAGAGACACAGAGACACACAGAGACACACACAGAGACACACAGAGAGACACACACAGAGACACACACAGAGACACACAGAGACACACACAGAGACACACACAGAGACACACACAGAGACACACACAGAGACACACACAGAGACACACACAGAGACACACACAGTGACACACACAGAGACACACTGAGACACACTGAGACACACACACAGACACACTGAGACACACACAGAGACACACAGAGGACACCACTGAGACACACACAGAGACACACTGAGGACACACACAGAGACACACAGAGACACACACAGAGACTCACACAGTGAGACACACACAGAGACACACACAGAGACAACACAGAGACACAGAGACACACACAGAGACACACAGAGACACACACAGAGACACACACTGAGACACACACAGAGACACACACAGACACACTGAGACACACACAGAGACACAGAGACACACAGAGACACAGAGACACACAGAGACACAGAGACACACACAGAGACACAGAGACACACAGAGACACAGAGACACACACTGAGACACACACAGAGACAGACACAGAGCCATGGGTTGACTGCTGTGCCAGGCTAGGTGCATGAGGAGGAGGTCACGTGACAGACCCAGCAGGTGCCATGGTTTGACTGCTGTGCCAGGCTAGGTGCATGAGGTCACGTGACAGACCCTGCAGGTGCCATGGGTTGACTGCTGTGCCAGGCTAGGTGCATGAGGAGGAGGTCACGTGACAGACCCAGCAGGTGCCACGGGTTGACTGCTGTGCCAGGCTAGGTGCATGAGGAGCAGGTCACGTGACAGACCCAGCAAGTGCCATGGGTTGACTGCTGTGCCAGGCTAGGTGCATGAGGTCACGGGGCAGACCCAGCAGGTGCCATGGGTTGACTGCTGTGCCAGGCTAGGTGCATGAGGTCACGGGGCAGACCCAGCAGGTGCCAGGCTAGGTGCATGAGGTCACGGGGCAGACCCAGCAGGTGCCATGGGTTGACTGCTGTGCCAGGCTAGGTACAGGAGGTCACGGGGCAGACCCAGCAGGTGCCAGGCTAGGTGCATGAGGTCACGGGACAGACCCAGCAGGTGCCATGGGTTGACTGCTGTGCCAGGCTAGGTGCATGAGGTCACGGGACAGACCCTGCAGGTGCCACGGGTCGACTGACTGAGATGACCGAGATGACTGGCTGATGCACCACCTGTGCCCCTTGCTGGGCTAT
Source organism: Lethenteron reissneri (assembly GCF_015708825.2). NCBI lineage: Eukaryota > Metazoa > Chordata > Hyperoartia > Petromyzontiformes > Petromyzontidae > Lethenteron > Lethenteron reissneri. The sequence goes on along the minus strand of NW_026891234.1, from coordinate 19,709 downwards.
GCAAACATGACTCCTTATAAAAAATGTGTCAGTTTTGTTGCCAGATAAAAGGGTAATAAAAACAATGATCATATTTTTGCTACTGGCAAATGAGGTTCCAATGGTGAAATTCTCTGTGTGTGTCTCTGTGTGTGTGTGTCTCTGTGTGTGTCTCTGTGTGTGTGTGTCACTGTGTGTGCCTCTGTGTGTGTGTGTGTCACTGTGTGTGTGTGTCACTGTGTGTGTGTCTCTGCGTGTGTCACTGTGTGTGTGTCACTGTGTGTGTCTCTGTGTGTGTGTCTCTGTGTGTGTGTCTCTGTGTGTGTCACTGTGTGTGTGTCACTGTGTGTGTGTCACTGTGTGTGTGTCAACTGTGTGTGTCTCTGTGTGTGTGTCTCTGTGTGTGTCTCTGTGTGTGTCACTGTGTGTGTCTCTGTGTGTGTCTCTGTGTGTGTGTCTCTGTGTGTGTCTCTGTGTGTGTGTCTCTCTGTGTGTGTGTGTCACTGTGTGTGTCTCTGTGTGTGTCACTGTGAGTGTCTCTGTGTGTGTCACTGTGTGTGTCTCTGTGTGTGTCTCTGTGTGTGTGTGTCACTGTGTGTGTGTCTCTGTGTGTGTGTGTGTCTCTGTGTGTGTGTCACTGTGTGTGTGTGTCACTGTGTGTGTCACTGTGTGTGTCTCTGTGAGTGTCTCTGTGTGTGTCCACTGTGTGTGTGTCTCTGTGTGTGTGTCTCTCTGTGTGTGTGTGTCACTGTGTGTGTCTCTGTGTGTGTCTCTGTGTGTGTCTCTGTGTGTGTGTGTCACTGTGTGTGTGTCTCTGTGTTGTGTGTCTCTGTGTGTGTGTGTCACTGTGGTGTCTCTGTGTGTGTCTCTGTGGTGTCTCTGTGTGTGTCTCCACAGTCTACGCCCTTAAAACGAGGCTGGATGAATATTCGTAAGTCTCACACCCACAGAGACACACACAGAGACACACACAGAGACACACACAGAGACACACACAGAGACACACACAGAGACTCACACAGAGACACACACAGAGACACACACAGAGACTCACACAGAGACACACAGAGACACACACAGAGACACAGAGAGACACAGACACAGACACACACAGAGACACACAGAGACACACACAGAGACACACAGAGACACACAGAGACTCACACAGAGACACACAGAGACACACACAGAGACACACACAGAGACACACAGAGACACACAGAGACTCACACAGAGACACACACAGAGACACACACAGAGACACAAACAGAGACACACACAGACACACAGAGACACACACAGAGACACACACAGAGACACACAGAGACACACACAGAGACACACACAGAGACACACACAGACACACACAGACACACACAGACACACACAGAGCCACACACAGAGACACACACAGAGACACACACAGAGTACACACAGACACACACAGAGCCCCACACACAGACACACACAGAGCCACACACACAGACACACACAGAGACACACACAGAGATACACACAGACACACACAGAGTACACACAGACACACAGAGCCACACACAAAGACACACACAGACACACACAGAGCAACACACACAGACACACAGAGACACACACAGAGATACACACAGACACACACAGAGCCACACACACAGAGACACACAGAGACCACACACAGAGACACACACAGAGACACACAGAGACTCACACAGAGACACACAGAGACACACACAGAGACACAGAGAGACACAGACACACACAGAGACACACACACAGAGACACACACAGAGACACACAGAGACACACAGAGACACACACAGAGACACACACAGAGACACACAGAGACACACAGAGACTCACACAGAGACACACACAGAGACACACACAGAGACACACACAGAGACACACACAGAGACACACACACAGAGACACACAGAGACACACACACAGAGACACACAGAGACACACAGAGACTCACACAGAGACACACACACACACAGAGACACACAAAGAGACACACACAGAGACACACACAGAGACACAAACAGAGACACACACAGACACACAGAGACACACACACAGACACACACAGAGACACACACAGAGACACACACAGAGACACACACAGAGATACACACAGACCACACACAGAGCCCACACACAGACACACACAGAGACACACACAGAGACACACACAGAGACACACACAGAGACACACACAGACACACAGAGACACAGACAGACACACACAGAGACAACACACAGACACACACAGAGACACACACAGAGACACACACAGAGACACACACACAGACACACACAGAGCCACACACACAGACACACACACAGAGACACACAGAGACACACACACAGAGACACACAGAGACACACAGAGACTCACACAGAGACACACACACACACAGAGACACACAAAGAGACACACACAGAGACACACACAGAGACACAAACAGAGACACACACAGACACACAGAGACACACACACAGACACACACAGAGACACACACAGACACACACAGAGACACACACAGAGACACACACAGACACACACAGACACACACAGACACACACAGAGCCACACACAGACACACACAGAGACACACACAGAGACACACACAGACACACAGAGACACACACACAGACACACACAGAGACACACACAGACACACACAGAGACACACACAGAGACACACACAGACACACACAGACACACACAGACACACACAGAGCCACACACAGAGACAGAGACACACACAGTGATGATGGTGGTGGTGATGATGTTGATGATGATGATGATGTTGATGATGATGATGTTGATGATGATGTTGATGATGATGATGTTGATGATGATGTTGTTGATGATGATGTTGATGATGATGATGTTGATGTTGTTGATGATGTTGATGTTGTTGATGATGTTGTTGATGATGTTGATGATGTTGTTGCTGTTGTTGTTGATGTTGTTGTTGTTGATGTTGTTGATGTTGATGATGTTGTTGATGTTGTTGATGTTGTTGATGTTGATGTTGTTGTTGATGTTGTTGTTGATGTTGATGTTGTTGATGTTGTTGTTGTTGATCTCACAGGGAGAAGCTACGTGAGCTGCAGGTGGAGCTACAGAGGAAAAGTGACACTCTCAGTGACACGGAGACTCGCTACAGAGCAGCCTGTACGTAGTGACACACACAGTGACACACACAGTGACACACACACAGTGACACACACACAGTGACACACACACACAGTGACACACACACACAGTGACACACACACACACAGTGACACACACAGTGACACACACAGTGACACACACACACACAGTGACACACACACACACAGTGACACACACACACACAGTGACACACACACACAGTGACACACACACACACAGTGACACACACAGTGACACACACACAGTGACACACACAGTGACACACACAGTGACACAACACACACACACAGTGACACACACACACACAGTGACACACACAGTGACACACACACAGTGACACACACACACAGAGACACACACAGAGACACACACAGAGACACACAGAGACACAGACACACAGAGACACACACAGAGACTCACACAGAGACACACAGAGAGACACACAGAGACACACACAGAGACTCACACAGAGACACACACAGAGACACACACATAGACACACACAGAGACACACAGAGACACACACAGAGACACACACAGAGACACACAGAGACACAGAGGACTCACACAGAGACACACAGAGACACACAGAGACACACAGAGGACACACACAGAGACACACACAGAGACACACACAGAGACACACAGAGACACAGAGACTCACACAGAGACACACACAGAGACTCACACAGAGACACACACAGAGACTCACACAGAGACACACAGAGACACAGAGACTCACACAGAGACACACACAGAGACACACAGAGACAGAGACACACAGAGACACACACAGAGACACACATACAGAGACTCACACAGAGACACACACAGAGACACACACAGAGACACACACAGAGACTCACACAGAGAGCCCCACAGACTCACACAGAGACACAGACACACAGAGACACACACAGAGACACACACAGAGACTCACACAGAGACACAGACAGAGACTCACACAGAGACACAGACACACAGAGACACACACAGAGACACACACAGAGACACACACAGAGACTCACACAGAGACACACAGAGACACACACAGAGACACACACAGAGACACACACAGAGACTCACACAGAGACACACACGAGACACACACAGAGACACACACAGAGACACACACAGAGACTCACACAGAGACTCACACAGAGACACACACAGAGACTCACACAGAGACACACAGAGACACACACAGAGACACACACAGAGACACACACAGAGACTCACACAGAGACACACACAGAGACTCACACAGAGACACACACAGAGACACCACACAGAGACACACACAGAGACACACAGAGACACACACAGAGACACACACAGAGACACACAGAGACACAGAGACTCACACAGAGACACACAGAGACACACAGAGACACACAGAGACACACACAGAGACACACACAGAGACACACACAGAGACACACAGAAACACAGAGACTCACACAGAGACACACACAGAGACTCACACAGAGACACACACAGAGACTCACACAGAGACACACAGAGACACAGAGACTCACACAGAGACTCACACAGAGACACACAGAGACACACACAGAGACTCACACAGAGACACACAGAGACACAGAGACTCACACAGAGACTCACACAGAGACACACAGAGACACAGACACACAGACACCCCAAGTCTCACCGTGTCTCCCCGTCTCTCCCCGTGTCTCTCTCTCCGTGTCTCACCGTGTCTCTGTCTCTCCCCGTGTCTCTCTCACCGTGTCTCTCTCTCTCTCACCGTGTCTCCCCGTGTCTCACCGTGTCTCTCTCTCTCCCCGTGTCTCCGTGTCTCTGTCCCCGTGTCTCTCTCTGTCTCACGTGTCTCTCCCCGTGTCTCTTTCTGTCTCTCTCCCCGTGTCTCTCTCTCTCCCCGTGTCTCTCACCGTGTCTCTTTCTGTCTCTCTCCCCGTGTCTCTCTCTCTCCCCGTGTCTCTCACCGTGGTCTCTTTCTGTCTCTCTCCCGTGTCTCTCTCTCTCCCCGTGTCTCTCACCGTGTCTCTTTCTGTCTCTCTCCCCGTGTCTCTCTCTCTCCCCGTGTCTCTCACCGTGTCTCTTTCTGTCTCTCTCCCCGTGTCTCTCTCTCTCCCCGTGTCTCTCACCGTGTCTCTTTCGTCTCTCTCCCCGTGTCTCTCTCTCTCCCCGTGTTCTCTCACCGTGTCTCTTTCTGTCTCTCTCCCCGTGTCTCTCTCTCTCCCCGTGTCTCTCACCGTGTCTCTCTCTCTCTCTCTCCCCGTGTCTCTCTCTCTCCCCGTGTCTCTCTCTCTCCCCGTGTCTCTCTATCTCCCCGTGTCTCTCTCTCTCCCCGTGTCTCTCTCTCTCCCCGTGTCTCTCTCTCTCCCCGTGTCTCTCTCTCTCCCCGTGTCTCTCTCTCTCCCCGTGTCTCTCTCTCTCCCCGTGTCTCCGTGTCCCCATGTCTCTCTCTCTCCCCGTGTCTCCGTGTCCCCGTGTCTCTCTCTCTCACCGTGTCTCTCTCTCTCCCCGTGTCTCTCTCTCTCCCCGTGTCTCCGTGTCCCCGTGTCTCTCTCTCTCCCCGTGTCTCTCTCTCTCCCCGTGTCTCCGTGTCCCCGTGTCTCTCTCTCTCCCCGTGTCTCCGTGTCCCCGTGTCTCTCTCTCTCACCGTGTCTCTCTCTCTCACCGTGTCTCTCTCTCTCCCCGTGTCTCTCTCTCTCACCGTGTCTCTCTCTCTCCCCGTGTCTCTCTCTCTCACCGTGTCTCTCTCTCTCCCCGTGTCTCTCTCTCTCCCCGTGTCTCCGTGTCCCCGTGTCTCTCTCTCTCACCGTGTCTCTCTCTCTCACCGTGTCTCTCTCTCTCCCCGGTCTCTCTCTCTCACCGTGTCTCTCTCTCTCACCGTGTCTCTCTCTCTCCCCGTGTCTCTCTCTCTCCCCGTGTCTCTCCCCGTGTCTCTCTCTCTCACCGTGTCTCTCTCTCTCACCGTGTCCCCGTGTCTCTCTCCGTGTCTCTGTGTCCTCTGTCTCTCTCTCCCCGTGTCTCTCTCTCTCCGTGTCTCTCTCTGTCCCCGTGTCTCTCTCCCCGTGTCTCTCTCCCCGTGTCTCTCTCCCCGTGTCTCTCTCCCCGTGTCTCTCTCCGTGTCTCTCTCTGTCCCCGTGTCTCTCTCCCCGTGTCTCTCTCTCTCCGTGTCTCTCTCCCGTGTCTCTCTCCCCGTGTCTCTCTCCCGTGTCTCTCTCTGTCCCCCGTGTCTCTCTCCCCGTGTCTCTCTCCCCGTGTCTCCGTGTCTCCGTGTCCCCGTGTCTCTCTCCCCGTGTCTCTCTCTCTCACCGTGTCTCTGTGTCTCTCTCTCTCCCCGTGTCTCTCTATCTCCCCGTGTCTCTCTCTCTCCCCGTGTCTCTCTCTCTCCCCGTGTTTCTCTCTCTCCCCGTGTCTCTCTCTCTCCCCGTGTCTCTCTCTCTCCCCGTGTCTCTCTCTCTCCCCGTGTCTCTCTCTCTCCCCGTGTCTCTCTCTCGCCCCGTGTCTCTCTCTCTCCCCGTGTCTCTCTCTCTCACCGTGTCTCTCTCTGTCCCCGTTGTCTCTCTCTCTCCCGTGTCTCTCTCCTCTCCCCGTGTCTCTCTCTCTCACCGTGTCTCTCTCTCTCCCCCGTGTCTCTCTCTCTCCCCGTGTCTCTCTATCTCCCGTGTCTCTCTCTCTCCCAGTGTCTCTCTCTCTCCCCGTGTCTCTCTCTCTCCCCGGGTTTCTCTATCTCCACCGTGTCTCTCTCTCTCCCCGTGTCTCTCTCTACCCCTTGTCTCTCTCTCTCCCGTGTCTCTCTCTCTCCCCGTGTCTCTCTCTCCCCGTGTCTCTCTCTCCCCGTGTCTCTCTCTCTCCCCGTGTCTCTCTCTCTCACTGTGTCTCTCTCTGTCCCGTGTCTCTCTCTCTCCCCGTGTCTCTCTCTCTCCCGTGTCTCTCTCTCTCACCGTGTCTCTTTTTCTCCCGTGTCTCTCTCCCCGTGTCTCTCTATCTCCCCGTGTCTCTCTCTCTCCCCGTGTCTCTCTCTCTCCCCGTGTCTCTCTCTCTCACCGTGTCTCTGTCTCTCTCTCTCCCCGTGTCTCTCTCTCTCCCCGTGTCTCTCTCTCTCCCCGTGTCTCTCTCTCTCACCGTGTCTCTGTCTCTCTCTCACCGTGTCTCTGTGTCTCTGTCTCACCGTGTCTCTGTGTCTCTGTCCCCGTGTCTCTGTCTCTCTCTCACCGTGTCTCTGTCTCTCTCTCACCGTGTCTCTGTGTCTCTGTCTCACCGTGTCTCTGTGTCTCTGTCCCCGTGTCTCTCCCGGCAGGGGAGCGTGTGGAGGACCTGGAGGAGAGCTTCAAGAAGAAGGATGAGGACGTGTCTCCGTGTCTCTCTCCCTGTGTCTCTGTGTCTCTCTCTCCGTGTCTCTCTCTCCCCATGTCTCCGTGTCCCCGTGTCTCTCTAGGGGAGTGTGTGGAGGACCTGGAGGAGAGCTTCAAGAAGAAGGATGAGGACATGTCCCCGTGTCTCTCTCCCCGTGTCTCTCTCACCGTGTCTCTCTTTCCGTGTCTCTGTGTCTTTCTCCCCGTGTCTCTCTCCCCGTGTCTCTCTCTCCCTGTGTCTCACCGTGTCTCTGCCCCCGTGTCTCTGTGTCTCTCTCCCCGTGTCTCTCTCCCCGTGTCTCCGTGTCCCCGTGTCTCTCACCGTGTCTCTCTCTCTCTCTCTCCCCGTGTCTCTCTCTGTCCCCGTGTCTCTCCGTGTCCCCGTGTCTCTCTAGGGGAGCGTGTGGAGGATCTGGAGGAGAGCTTCAAGAAGAAGGATGAGGACATGTCCCCGTGTCTCCGTGTCTCTCTCCCCGTGTCTCCGTGTCTCCGTGTCCCCGTGTCTCTCTCCCCGTGTCTCTCTCCCCGTGTCTCCGTGTCTCCGTGTCCCCGTGTCTCTCACCGTGTCTCTCTCTCTCCCCGTGTCTCTCTCTGTCCCCGTCTCTCTCTCTCCCCGTGTCTCTCTCCCCGTGTCTCTCCCCGTGTCTTTCTCCCCGTGTCTCTCTCCCCGTGTCTCTCTCTCCCCGTGTCTCTCTCCCCGTGTCTCTCTCCCCGTGTCTCCGTGTCTCCGTGTCCCCGTGTCTCTCACCGTGTCTCTCTCTGTCCCCGTGTCTCTCTAGGGGAGCGTGTGGAGGATCTGGAGGAGAGCTTTAAGAAGAAGGATGAGGACATGTCTCTGTGTCTCCGTGTCTCTCTCCCCGTGTCTCTCTCTCCGTGTCTCACCGTGTCTCTGTCCCCGTGTCTCTCTAGGGGAGCGTGTGGAGGATCTGGAGGAGAGCTTCAAGAAGAAGGATGAGGACATGTCTCTGTGTCTCCGTGTCTCTCTCCCCGTGTCTCTCTCTCCGTGTCTCACCGTGTCTCTGTCCCCGTGTCTCTCTAGGGGAGCGTGTGGAGGATCTGGAAGAGAGCTTTAAGAAGAAGGATGAGGACATGTCTCTGTGTCTCTCTCACCGTGTCTCCGTGTCTCTGTCCCCGTGTCTCTCTCTGTCCCCGTGTGTCTCTCTGTCCCCGTGTCTCTCTAGGGGAGCGTGTGGAGGATCTGGAGGAGAGCTTCAAGAAGAAGGATGAGGACATGTCCCCGTGTCTCTCTCCCCGTGTCTCACCGTGTCTCTCTCCCCGTGTCTCTCTCTGTCCCCGTGTCTCTCTCTCTCTCCGTGTCTCTCTCTGTCCCCGTGTCTCTCTCTGTCCCCGTGTCTCTCTAGGGGAGCGTGTGGAGGATCTGGAGGAGAGCTTCAAGAAGAAGGATGAGGACATGTCTCTGTGTCTCTCTCCCCGTGTCTCACCGTGTCTCTCTCCCCGTGTCTCTCTCTGTCCCCGTGTCTCTCTCTCTCTCCGTGTCTCTCTCTGTCCCCGTGTCTCTCTCTGTCCCCGTGTCTCTCTAGGGGAGCGTGTGGAGGATCTGGAGGAGAGCTTCAAGAAGAAGGATGAGGACATGTCCCCGTGTCTCTCTCCCCGTGTCTCACCGTGTCTCTCTCCCCGTGTCTCTCTCTGTCCCCGTGTCTCTCTCTCTCTCCGTGTCTCTCTCTGTCCCCGTGTCTCTCTCTGTCCCCGTGTCTCTCTAGGGGAGCGTGTGGAGGATCTGGAGGAGAGCTTCAAGAAGAAGGATGAGGACATGTCCCCGTGTCTCTCTCCCCGTGTCTCACCGTGTCTCTCTCCCCGTGTCTCTCTCTGTCCCCGTGTCTCTCTCTCTCTCCGTGTCTCTCTCTGTCCCCGTGTCTCTCTCTGTCCCCGTGTCTCTCTAGGGGAGCGTGTGGAGGATCTGGAGGAGAGCTTCAAGAAGAAGGATGAGGACATGTCTCTGTGTCTCTCTCCCCGTGTCTCACCGTGTCTCTCTCCCCGTGTCTCTCTCTGTCCCCGTGTCTCTCTCTCTCTCCGTGTCTCTCTCTGTCCCCGTGTCTCTCTCTGTCCCCGTGTCTCTCTAGGGGAGCGTGTGGAGGATCTGGAGGAGAGCTTCAAGAAGAAGGATGAGGACATGTCTCTGTGTCTCTCTCCCCGTGTCTCACCGTGTCTCTCTCCCCGTGTCTCTCTCTGTCCCCGTGTCTCTCTCTCTCTCCGTGTCTCTCTCTGTCCCCGTGTCTCTCTCTCTCTCCGTGTCTCTCTCTGTCCCCGTGTGTCTCTCTGTCCCCGTGTCTCTCTAGGGGAGCGTGTGGAGGATCTGGAGGAGAGCTTCAAGAAGAAGGATGAGGACATGAGGATTATGGAGGAGCGCTACAAACGCTACCTGGAGAAAGCCAAGAGCGTGAGTCACGTACTGTGTGTGTACTGTACTGTGTGTACTGTACTGTGTACTGTACTGTGTGTACTGTACTGTGTGTGTGTCACTGTGTGTACTGTGTGTACTGTGTGTGTACTGTGTGTACTGTACTGTGTGTGTGTGTACTGTGTGTGTGTACTGTGTGTGTACTGTGTGTGTACTGTGTGTGTACTGTGTGTGTACTGTGTGTGTACTGTGTGTGTACTGTGTGTGTGTGAGCGCTACAAACGCTACCTGGAGAAAGCCAAGAGCGTGAGTCACGTACTGTGTGTACTGTACTGTGTGTACTGTACTGTGTGTACTGTACTGTGTGTACTGTACTGTGTGTACTGTACTGTGTGTACTGTACTGTGTGTACTGTACTGTGTGTACTGTACTGTACTGTGTGTGTACTGTGTGTGTCTCTGTGTGTACTGTACTGTGTGTACTGTACTGTGTGTACTGTATTGTGTGTGTGAGTACTGTGTGTGTGTGTACTGTGTGTGTGAGTACTGTGTGTGTGTGTACTGTGTGTGTGAGTACTGTGTGTGTGAGTACTGTGTGTGTGTGTACTGTGTGTGTGAGTACTGTGTGTGTGTGTACTGTGTGTGTGAGTACTGTGTGTGTGAGTACTGTGTGTGTGAGTACTGTGTGTGTGAGTACTGTGTGGTGTGTGTACTGTGTGTGTGTGTACTGTGTGTGTGAGTACTGTGTGTGTGTGTACTGTGTGTGTGTGTACTGTGTGTGTGAGTACTGTGTGGTGTGTACTGTGTGTGTGAGTACTGTGTGTGTTGAGTACTGTGTGTGTGTGTACTGTGGTGTGAGTACTGTGTGTGTGTGTACTGGTTGTGTGAGTACTGTGTGTGTGTGTACTGTGTGTGTGAGTACTGTGTGTGAGTACTGTGTGTGAGTACTGTGTGTGGAGTACTGTGTGGGTGTACTGTTGTGTGTGTGTACTGTGTGTGTCTCTGTGTGTACTGTACTGTGTGTACTGTACTGTGTGTACTGTACTGTGTGTGTGTGTACTGTGTGTGTGTGTACTGGTGTGTGAGTACTGTGTGTGTGTGTACTGTGTGTGTGAGTACTGTGTGTGAGTACTGTGTGTGTGAGTACTGTGTGTGTGTGTACTGTGTGTGTGTGTTACTGTGTGACTGTGTGTGTACTGTGTGTGAGTACTGTGTGTGTGTACTGTGTGTGTGAGTACTGTGTGTGTGAGTACTGTGTGTGTGAGTACTGTGTGTGTGAGTACTGTGTGTGTGAGTACTGTGTGTACTGTGTGTACTGTGTGTGTGTACACTGTGTGTGTACTGTGTGTGTGTACTGTGTGTGTGTGTACTGTGTGTGTGTGTACTGTGTGTGTGAGTACTGTGTGTGTGAGTACTGTGTGTGTGAGTACTGTGTGTGTGTGTACTGTGTGTGTGTACTGTGTGTGTGTGTACTGTGTGTGTGTGTACTGTGTGTGTGAGTACTGTGTGTGTGTGTACTGTGTGTGTGAGTACTGTGTGTGTGTGTACTGTGTGTGTGAGTACTGTGTGTGTGAGTACTGTGTGTGTGTGTACTGTGTGTGTGAGTACTGTGTGTGTGAGTACTGTGTGTGTGAGTACTGTGTGTGTGTGTGTCACTGTGTGTACTGTGTGTACTGTGTGTGTACTGTGTGTGTGTGTACTGTGTGTGAGTACTGTGTGTGTGTGTACTGTGTGTGTGAGTACTGTGTGTGTGTGAGTACTGTGTGTGAGTACTGTGTGTGTGTGTGTCACTGTGTGTACTGTGTGTACTGTGTGTGTACTGTGTGTGTGTGTCACTGTGTGTGTGAGTACTGTGTGTGTGTGTACTGTGTGTGTGTACTGTGTGTGTGAGTACTGTGTGTGAGTACTGTGTGTGTGAGTACTGTGTGTGTGTGTACTGTGTGTGTGTGTACTGTGTGTGTGTGTACTCTGTGTGTGTGTCACTGTGTGTGTCTCTGTGTGTGTCTCTGTGTGTGTACTGTGTGTGTCTCTGTGTGTGTCTCTGTGTGTGTCTCTGTGTGTGTCTCTGTGTGTGTCTCTGTGTGTGTCTCTGTGTGTGTACTGTATGTATTGTGTGTACTGTGTGTACTGTGTGTGTACTGTGTGTGTCTCTGTGTGTGTCTCTCTGTGTCTCTGTGTGTCTCTGTGTGTGTGTACTGTGTGCACTGTATGTACTGTATGTACTGTGTGTATGTACTGTATGTACTGTGTGTATGTACTGTATGCACTGTATGTACTGTATGTACTGTGTGCACTGTATGTACTGTATGTACTGTGTGTATGTACTGTATGTACTG
>NW_026891234.1:0-2500 GCF_015708825.2 Lethenteron reissneri | reverse complement strand
CTCTGTGTGTGTCTCTGTGTGTGTCTCACCGTGTCTCACTGTGTCTCTCTGTGTCTCCGTGTCTCCCCCAGGGTCTGTCTCTGCAGCGCAAGTCTTCTGATCTACGTCTCGTGAGCACGGGACCCAGACAGTCGTTCCTGTCTGTGTGTCTCACTCTGTCTGTGTGTCTCTGTGTGTCTCTGTGTGTGTCTCACTCTGTCTGTGTGTGTCTGTGTGTGTTTCTGTGTGTGTCTGTGTGTCTCTGTGTGTCTTACTCTGTGTGTGTCTCTGTCTCCCAGGGTCTGTCTCTGCAGAGGAAGTCTTCTGATCTGCGTCTCGTGAGCACGGGACCCGGACAGTCGTTCCTGTCTGTGTGTCTCTGTGTGTGTCTCACTCTGTCTGTGTGTCTCACTCTGTCTGTGTGTGTGTCTCTGTGTGTCTCTGTGTGTCTCACTCTGTCTGTGTGTGTCTCACTGTCTCTCTATGTGTGTCTCTGTCTCCCAGGGTTTGTCTCTGCAGCGCAAGTCTTCTGATCTGCGTCTCGTGAGCACGGGACCCGGACAGTCGTTCCTGTCTGTGTGTCTCTGTGTGTGCCTCACTCTGTGTGTGTCTCTCTGTGTCTCTGTGTGTGTCTCTGTGTCTCTGTGTGTCTCACTGTGTGTCTCTCTGTGTCTCCGTGTCTCCCAGGGTTTGTCTCTGCAGAGGAAGTCTTCTGATCTGCGTCTCGTGAGCACGGGACCCGGACAGTCGTTCCTGGCCAGACAGAGACAAAACCGGGGTGGGGGTGGGGGGGGGGGGGGGGGTGGGGGGGGACACGGACGGGGCAGTGGGACAGGCGGCGGACACGGAGGCGGACAGGGATAGAGAGACACGGAGACACGGGGCTAGGGAGACACGGGGAGAGACACGGGGAGAGACACGGAGACACGGAGACACGGGGAGAGAGACACGGAGAGAGACACGGAGACACGGAGAGAGAGACACGGAGACACGGAGACACGGGGAGAGAGACACGGGGAGAGAGACACAGAGACACGGAGACACGGGGAGAGAGACACGGGAGAGAGACACGGAGAGAGAGACACGGGGAGATAGACACGGAGACATGGGGACACGGGGAGAGAGACACGGGGGGAGAGAGACACGGGGAGAGAGACACGGGGACATGGGGAGAGAGACACGGGGAGAGAGACACGGAGACACGGGGAGAGAGACACGGGGACACGGGGAGAGAGACACGGGAAGAGAGACACGGGGAGAGAGACACGGTGAGAGAGAGACACGGGGCGAGAGACACGGGGAGAGAGACACGGAGACACGGGGCGAGAGACACACAGAGACACAGGGAGAGACACGGAGAGAGAGACACGGAGAGAGACACGGGGAGAGAGACACGGGGAGAGAGACACGGGGAGAGAGAGACGGAGACACGGGGAGAGAGACACGGAGACACGGGGAGAGAGACACGGAGACACGGGGAGAGAGACACGGAGACACGGGGAGAGAGACACGGAGACACAGGGAGAGAGACACGGGGCTAGAGACACCAGGTATAGAGAGACACGGAGACACGGGGAGAGAGACACGGGGAGAGAGACACGGGGAGAGAGACACGGAGACACGGGAGAGAGACACGGGGAGAGAGACACGGGGAGAGAGACACGGAGACACAGGGAGAGAGACAGAGAGACACAGGGAGAGAGACACGGAGACGCGGAGACACAGGGAGATAGACACGTGGAGAGAGACACGGGGAGAGAGACGCGGAGACACGGGGAGAGAGACACGGGGAGAGAGACACGGGGATAGAGACACGGGGAGAGAGACACGGGGAGAGACACTGAGACACGGAGAGAGACACTGAGACACGGAGAGAGACACGGGGAGAGAGACACGGGGAGAGAGACACGGGGAGAGAGACACGGGGAGAGAGAGAGACACGGGGAGAGAGACACGGGGAGAGAGAGAGACACGGAGAGAGAGACACGGGGAGAGAGACACGGGGAGAGAGACACGGGGAGAGAGACACGGGGAGAGAGAGACACGGGGAGAGAGAGACACGGGTAGAGAGACACGGGGAGAGAGACGGAGACACGGGGAGAGAGACACGGGGACACGGAGACACAAAGAAACGGAGAGAGACACGGGGAGAGAGAGACAGAGACACAGAGAGAGACACGGAGAGAGACACGGGGAGAGATTGAGACACACCGAGACAACAACAACAACAACAACAACAACAACCGCCATTCGCCACTAAGTGGCGGTGACGTCACCACGACGCTTGTGCCAGGCCAAGTGCACCTTGAGGCTGCCACGTGAAGTGTCGAACGCCCGCTGGCAGGAGGTCACGGGGCAGACCCAGCAGGTGCCATGGGTTGACTGCTGTGCCAGGCTAGGTGCATGAGGAGGAGGTCACGGTGACAGACCCTGCAGGTGCCACGGGTTGTACTGCTGTGCCAGGCTAGGTGCATGAGGAGGAGGTCACGGGGCAGACCCAGCAGGTGCCACGGGTCGACTG
>NW_026891233.1:0-14814 GCF_015708825.2 Lethenteron reissneri | reverse complement strand
CACACTGGACTGTCACACACATTGCTGTACGCACATCGATGACACACACACAGACTCACACACACACACATGGACTTACGCACACACAGACACAGAGACACAACAACAACCATTCGCCAAGAAGTGTCGGTGACGTCACCACGACGCTTGTGCCAGGCTATGTGCACCATGAGGGAACGTGAAGTGTCGAATGCCCGCTGGCAGGAGGTCACGGGGCAGACCCAGGTGTATCTGTTACATTCCATATTTAATCAAACTTTTTTTACATCACAAAACATACAACATCAATCCACGCTGTATCTGTAACATTTCTGTATTCATAAAACTTTTTGAACATCACAAACATACAACATAAATCACGCTGTATCTGTAACATTTCTGTATTCAATAAAACTTTTTGAACATCACAAAACATACAACACTGCAGGTGTTTTTGACACCCCAGGCTGTATCTGTTACATTCATCATTTTGCGGTTAGCGCCACTTCCTGAGCATGTCAGTAACCCCCTAACGATCCCACACCACCCAATGTGGGTACATCACCTGGGGGCGTTGATGCACCTGGGGGGGGTGAGTCACCTGGGGGGGGGGTCACCTGGGGGGGGTGGGTCACCTGGGGGGGGTAATCAGCTGTGAGGGGTGAGTCAGTTGGGCGGTTGAGCCAGCTGTGGGTGGTGAGTCAGCTGTGAGGGGAGTTAGTTGGGGAGGTGAGGTTGAGCCAGCTGTGGGTGAGTCAGCTGTGAGGGGTGAGTTAGTTGGGGAGGTTGAGCCAGCTGTTGGTAAATCAGCTGGGGGGGGTGGATCACCCAAGCCGTACTTGTCTGGGGTTCATCACCCGGGGTGACTCAGCTGTTGACCAGCTGCGGGAAGGCCACCAGCTGGGGGTGATTGACAGGCGCCGGTGGAACATTGCCAGGGAGTGAGTCCCCCTGGGGGGGAGGATTGGTCACGGGTTGACTCACTGGGCAGTGAGTCAGCTGGGAGGAGAGTGGGGAGAGAGGGGACAGGGAGGAAAATCAACATCTGCCAGTCGCGAACAAGTCAATATGAACACACACTCAGTGTACACTCACTCACCACCACGCTCATCACTCACCACCGCACTCACCACCACACTCACTCACTAACACACTCACTCACCACCACACTCACCACCGCGCTCACTCACCACACACTCACTCACCACCGCGCTCACCACCATGTTGTATATATCGGCCTTTTTCCAAAATTGAGATTAAGATAATTCTGCCAATATTTGTTTTCTTAATAATCAATCGGTGGAGGAGCATGAGGCACAAACGAACACGCCACAACCACCCTCACCCCTCAGCAGCTGCCTTCCACAAGCCACACCAGGCAGCAAGGAGATAAGCCGGAAAAGGTCATTTAAAAAACCCAAAAACAAAAGAGAAGGGGGGGGGGTTTGCTAATGAGATCTGAGAGAAATCTCTAGCTGGCTTCGAAGGCCGTCACACAGCACGTGCGTGGCGGCCATGCCATGATGGACACACGCGTCACAACCAGGGGGGGGGGAGGGGTAGGAACGGTAAAGACCGGTCGGGCCAACGCGGTTTGGAACCCCTCTGAGGGGAGGGGGGGCTGGGGGCTGCTACGATCCCCAGAGCCCGCCTCAGGGAGGGAGAGTATATAGGCGCGGTCCCTGAGAGCGCGAGGCAGTCCGTCTCAAGCCGAAGCCGCCTGGAGAAGAAGACCTTTCGATGTAAAGTTTTCGTGACTGCAGGGATTCATCTTCTTGGTTATTTCGGTAGAGTCATCACGTAGAAGGGAAATAACAAAAGAATAAAAAAAAACATAATAAAATAATTCTCACGACGTTTCGGCCACAACGCAAGCAGCCGTCCTCAGGTGAAGACCAGGTCTGTCTTCGTGAGAATATTTTATTATGTTTTATTTTTATTATTTATTATTTCCTTCTACGTGATGACTTTACCGAAGAACCAAGAAGATGAAGAAGACCCTGGACCCCAAGCCGCCGACATCCTTCTGAGGGCCGGGCTCAGTGCGGTGCCCGTGGTCGTGGGGCTAGGACCCTGAGGTTCCCTCGGCCTGATGTCCTTGTGAGGGGAAGGCCAGGTCCGGACGGGCCAGTGGTCAGGGACCCACCGGGTCAGCGGTGGGTCGCCTCCCCTAGGTCTAGCCACCAAACTCACCACCACACTCACCACCACTCACCACCACACTGACCACCACACTCACCAACACTCACCACCTGCTGCTGTTGGAGCTCTCCTTCTTGTCCTCCTCCTTCACCTCCTTCACGTTCTCCTTCACTTTCTCCTTCACTTTCTCCTTCAGCTCCTCCAGATGCGTCACCTCCTCCCACGTCTCCCCTCTGCACCTGCTGGGGTCTCCATAGGACCTCATCGATCGTGGCACCACCGTCATCGCCATCATAGCGCCACCAGACGCCCTCCTTGCCAGGCCCACTCCACCCTCCCAAACCAGCCCACATCCTGGCCCAATCATGTCCACCTCCTCCTTCAGCTCCACCAGACACGTCACCTCCTCCTACATCTCCACCTCCTTCAGCTCCACCAGACACGTCACCTCCTCCTACAGCTCCACCTCCTACAGCTCCACCAGACACGTCACCTCCTCCATCTCCACCTCCTACAGCTCCACCAGACACGTCACCTCCTCCATCTCCACCTCCTACAGCTCCACCAGACACATCACCTCCACCTACATCTCCCCACTGCACCTGCTGGAGTCTCTGTAGCACGTCATCGATCGTGGGATCATCACCACCATCATCATCGCCACCACCACCACCACTACCACCACCACCACTACCACACCATTACCACCACCACTACTACACCCACCATCACCACCACCACTACTACCACCACTACACACCACCACCACCACTACCACCACCACTACCACCACCACTACCACACCATATCCACCGCCACCGCCACCACCGCCGCCACCACCGTAGCCACCACCGCTACAGTACCGCTGCCATCACCACCTTTGGAGCGCAAGGCCCCTTCTCCGGCAAGCCCACTCCACCCTCCCAAACCAGCCCACATCCTGGCCCAATCATGTCCACCTCCTCCTCCTCCTTCAGCTCCACCAGACACGTCACCTCCTCCTCCATCTCCACCTCCTTCAGCTCCACCAGACACGTCACCTCCTCCTCCATCTCCACCTCCTACAGCTCCACCAGACATGTCACCTCCTCCACCTCCTCCTACATCTCCACCTCCTTCAGCTCCACCAGACACGTCACCTCCACCTACATCTCCCCACTGCACCTGCTGGAGTCTCTGTAGCACGTCATCGATCGTGGGATCATCACCACCATCATCATAGTCACCACCACCATAGCCACCACCACCGCCACCACCACCGCCGCCATAGCCACTACCATTACCACCACCACTACCACCACCACCGCCACCACCACCATATCCACCACCACGCACCACCGCCGCCACTACCGTAGCCACCACCGCTATAGTTACCGCCGCCATCACCATCATAGGAGCACAAGGCCCCTCTCCGGCAAGCCCACGCCCCCTCCCCAACCCGCCCCACATCGTGGCCCAGGCACCTTCACCCCTCCTCCCTCCTCTCTGAGGGTCGCCACCTCCAGCCCCCCTCATCTCCTGCTCTGCCTCCACCTCCACCTCCTCCTCCACCTCCTCCATCTCGTCGTGAGGGGCACCTGGCAGAGAGACAGAGAGGTGAGGAGGTCAGGAGGTCAGGAGAAGGGGGGGAGGTGGGGGGGAGGTGGGGGGAAGTGGGGGGAGGGGGGGAGTGGGGGGAAGTGGGGGGGGGGGGGGGGAGGTGAGGAAGGGTGGTGGAGGGGGGAGGAGATGGGGGGAAGTGGGGGAGGGGGGGTGGGGGAGGTGGAGGTGTGGGGGGAGGTGGGGGGAGGTGAGGAAAGGTGGGGGGAGGTGGGGGGGTGGTGGGGGGAGGTGGGGGGGGAAGTGGGGGGAGGGGGGGGGGAGGTGAGGAAGGGTGGGGGGGGGAGGGGTGGGGAAGGGGGGAGGGGGGTGGGGGGAGTTGGGGGGAGGTGGAGGGTGGTGGGGGGAGGTGAGGAAAGGGGGGGAGGTGGGGGGAGGGAGGTGGAGTGGTGGGGGGAGGGGGGGAGGTGAGGAAAGGTGGGGGGAGGTGGGGGGTGGGGGGTGGTGGAGGGGGTGGAGGGGGGTGGGGGAGGTGGGGGGAGGTGGGGGGAGGGGGGGAGGTGGGGGAGGTGGAGGGTGATGGGGGGAGGTGGGGGGAGGTGAGGAAAGGTGGGGGGGTGGGGGGTGGTGGGGGGAGGTGGGGGAGGGGGGGAGGTGGGGGGTGGGGGAAGTGGGGGGAGGTGGGGGGAGGTGCGCACAGTGAGAATAGCTACACGCGGTCCTCACAAAGACAAAGATCCCCCGGTAGCTTCTGACAGACTGTTGGGGCAAGTGCACACTCCCTACAAGAAAGATACTCAAACAACAACAACAAGAGACACACACTTCAAACATATAGCAGCAGCTACAGCAGCAGCAGCAGCCGTCGTCAGGGTCAGGATCAGACTGCAGGGGCAAGTGCTGTGAGTAGCGAGTAGCAGCAGCAGCAGGAGCTGTGAAGGCTACCGGCGCTTTGGCTACACACGAGGGGTGGGTGGCCAGCACCACGCCCGGCCGCCTTTGTCTCCCCAGTGCTAGCGATGTTCACTACTACACACCGCACCAGGTACTCAGTTGAGGCTCAGTCGACCTAGGGGAGGCCCAGGACCGGTTTCCGATAATCGCCACTGACGGTGTTGGCCGTGAGCGGGAATCGAACCCGGGTCGCCAGGTTCGTAGCGCGACGCAGCGCTGACCACTCCACCCACCGCTCCCCGCACAACACAATCGATAATCGATACATAGAATCGACCATTGATTGATTCGAATCGGCGCCCCCCTTTGTTGAACGGTAGAAGAATCGATTTATGTTTAAAAACCATCGAGCATCGATTACTAGTACAGTGAAACGTTGGATTGCGAGCAGAATCCAAGGCAACTCGTGTATCATAAGCGAAACTTCCCCCATGAGACATCATGGGAAACTCAAGACGATTCGTTTCACAACCCAAAAAATATTCGTATAAAAAAATCATGAATACAAAGTACCGTACCTTTTTTAAAATTTGTATTTAAATGTAATGTAAAGTAATAAAATTTGTCCATTAAATGTAATCGTGGAGATGAGAGAGACGGAGATGAGTGGAGGAGGAGGATGGTGATTGTGTAGGACTACTTTCACGTCACTACGGAGCCACTGCCATCTCTGGGCTCACTGGCATCTGTCTGTGCCACCTTTATACAATGACATTTCTCCTATTGCAAGACCTCGCTGGTTGATCAATATATTTGTTTTAATTGCTTATCTTGCAAACACTCAGACCAATGATTAATCACAATCCAGGGTCTTCACTGCACGCTAGGCCTCGGCAAGGTAAGGTAAAAGTTAAAAGGTTAAAAATTACCCGTAAAAACAAAGGTTTTTCACTCTAATCATTTATATATGCGTGGCATCGGTTTTGTTTTATATTCATTTCTGTTTGTCTTGAGTAAGAGTTTCAATTTTTATCACATTGGTATTTTAAATTAAATATGAAAAAAAAAATTCCTAAAAAGTGGAAAATTCTGGAACAAAAATTTTCACGAAAATAATTGTCACGCACAACGAGTCTGCGTGCAAAATGTCAGCTCGATTAGATCACGGGAAGTGGGTTAAAAAACGACCGAAAGATTTGCACGGTCGTAAGCGCGCAAGCTAGCAAAGCAAGTAAACTTAATATAAAGGATTTAAAAGCAACGAGCCTACCTTTACCCCACCTTTTACCCTTAGCCCATACAAATGACCCGATTACAGGGTAATCACTGGGGTACTACTACACATCAACAGGGTTTATAAACGGTAAATGCTGTAAGGTAGAGCGCTTTACTCATATAGAATACTCTCAATTATTCCAATGTTACACGCTTTCTTTAAACTCACTCTGTTGTTGTATCCTCAAATCTTGAACTCAATTTTAACCCACTTCCCAATGTGGTATCGACTGCAAACTTGGTATAGTTGTGTCATACTGATGACAACCCGATATTCTATCATTGAAAATAAAAAACGTATTTTTAAACATTATTTTCTACACGTTATGTTTCGGCTTGGGTCTAATTGTCCACGCTCAACTGACGTTGGCTGTAATTGGCCACGGTCCCTTACGTTGGGGAGTTCTGCCATTACGAGTAGCGTGTTTAAAAAAAAAGTTTCTACAAATATTACTTGTTATACGGAGGCCACAGACTGCGCCACGGAGCTTCTAGCGCTAAACAAGGAGCCGTGTTTACCGTGTAACACTTCACGCTACCTTTACCCTACCGGGTAATTCTTCCTAGCGACCTTTACCCTGCACACTTGACCTTTACCCCTTGGCATGTCGACATCTTTACCCTTTACCTTGACCCCTTGTACCCAGTAACAAGGGTAAATTACCTTACCTTATTCTTAGGTTTTTTCGGTAAAGTCACCAGGTAGGTAAAAACATTAAAAAATAAAATAAAAAATCACGACGTTTCGGAGGCAACACAAGCTTCCGTCTTCAGGTGGAACCGTCACAGCCACGACAGCTGTATCAAGTAAATGAGAGATTGTAGGAGCTACCACTCCGTTTATATAACCATTATATAACCATTATATAAACGGAGTGATAGCTCCTGCAATCTCTCTCATTTACTTGATTACAGCTGTCGTGGCTGTGACGGTAACCACTGAAAACGGAAGCTTGTGTTGCCTCCGAAACGTCGTGATTTTTATTTTATTTTACCTTTTTAATGTTTTACCTACGTGACTTTATCGAAAAAACCTAAGAATATTAATCATTGCAGTCACGAAAGCTTCAAATCTAGAATTCCCTTACCTTGCACGAGGCCTACTGCACGTGCTGCTTGACAGCCCTGTACGTGCACCCTACTCTACTCGGTGAAGTCACGTGGGTCAACATGAAGTAACAACAACTTCACAGAATAACACCACCGATTGTGGATACTCGCAGTGACGAAAACTACACATCTAGAGACACGTGCCACATCTATAGACACGTCTTCTTCTTCTAGAGATACGCGCACCTAGCCTGGCACCTACAGCTGATCTCTCCAGCAGCAGCAGCAGCAGCCTGTACCTGCGTGTGGCGCTGAGAGAGACAAAGGCGGCCGGGCGGGAGTTGTATCTGTGGGTCACCCTCCGTGGATGTAGCAACAGCTGGAGCGGTAGCACGTGTTTTTGCAACACGTGCTGTGCACCACGTGCTCTCAGCTACTCGCCTCCAGCTCTAATAGCCACTCCCCCTCCAGCTCTAAGCCACTCCCCCCTCCAGCTCTAAGCCAATCACCACCGACCCACCCGTTGAAGATTGCTGCTGCTACTGCTGCTACTTGTGCTGCAACTGCAGAAGCAGCAGCTGCAGCAGCAGCAGTAGCAGCAGTAGCAACAGCAGTAGCAGCAGCAGTAGCAGCAATAGCAGCAGCTGCAACAGCAGTAAAAAGTAGCAGCAGCAGTAGTAGCAGCAGCAGCGACAGCAGCAGTAGCAGCAGCTGCAGCAGTAGCAGCAGCAGTAGCAGCTGCAACAGCATTAGTAACAGCAGCAGCAGCGACAGCAGCAGCAGCAGTAGTAGCAGCAGCGGTAGCAGCTGCAGCAGCTGCAACAGCTGCAGCTACTACTGCAGCAGCAGCAGCTGCAGTAGTAGCAGCAGCTGCAGCAGTAGCAGCAGCAGCAGCTGCAGTAGTAGCAGCAGTAGCAGCTGCAGCAGCTGCAACAGCAGCAGTAGCAGCTGCAGCAGCAGTAACAGCAGCAGCAGTAGCAGCTGCAGCAGCGGCTCTATCTCCTATATGTCAGCAGTCCTCCTGCTGCTGCTGCTGTCCCGCACCTGATGACGATGGCTCGCGTGGCGATGGAAAAGTCGCGATCTACGGCTTTGTCTACCTGCGTGACTTTGAACGAGAGAATCGCCGAGTGCCGTGACCCAGTGGCGGCTCCTGCAAAATCTCTCAGGGGGGGCAAATGTCTGGATGATTGATAAGGATAAGGTCCACCCATGCAATGGATACATTAACAGCTTAAGCATGTAAAGGCAACTTCACTTCTTTAATATTAATGAAAAATAAAGTGACTCTTACAATACATCTTGTTTCTATACTCACTATTATTACAATCCACTCAGTTTCTTTTATTAAAGATTCCACTAGGTGGCGACAAATAATATTGTTGACTGAAACGTGCTTACGTATGATGACGTAAGCACGTATGATGACGTAAGCACGTTAGTGCGAGCCCTCCCGGAAGCCGTAGAGAATGCATTTCAGCGCCCGCCGTTCGAAAACAACATCTTTTGAATGTAGTCTATGGGGCCACTCGGGGCGATTCTCAGCCGGAGGGAAATCGCCCAAAAAGAGGCGGTACTCCACAGAACGTGACATGACGCTGATTGGACTATATCCAGAGCACAGTGACGGCTAGCGTGACTCTGTGGTTGAATGACATTGGTGGTGCGTCGCCCAATCGCCCTAATAAAGAAACGCCCCTGGTTCCTATAATAACCCCCTGTGGTCTGCGCTCCTCCAACGGAGGAGGAGGATTTACCAGCGACTCGAACTCTCTCCCTCTGCTGAAGCCCTCTCTCGTCGTGACCAGCAGCAACATCTCAACATTGGCGTCGCGCTCCTCGAGAACGCAGCGCTGCTGCCATCGTAGGCAAGCAGAGAGATCACCCTCGGGGCAGCGTCTCCGCACTGTTCCAGGCTGAGGTGTACGCATGTACGCTGGACTTCTTTCGCACCGTACGTAGCCAATCGTGCTAATCGAAGGTGTGGGGGAAGGACAGACGGAGCTCTGCAAACGAAACGAAACTATTTTTTAAAAATCTTACCAGGTGGGGTCCACTGAGCGACACCGTTATTTTGCAGAAGCGACCTGGCCACACTGACACCTCAATGAAGCGGCTCGTCGTGTGGACATCTATAGCGGCCAGATACTCTAAACGCACGATGTTGATTCTAAACCTGGAGGGGAAAAAACCCGGCGACCCGGAGAAAAATCCACACGATCACAGGAGAGAAAAATACCGCAAAACTCCACATACACAGCAGCAGGCGTCAGGGTCGGGATCAAGTCCACGACCTCCTGTACACCAGGCGAGGAGTTAACATCTCCTAGCCACCGTGATGATGATGATGAGAGAGAGAGACACGCAAACTCTAAACATAGAGCAGCAGGCGCCATGCACGGGATCAAACACACGACCTTCCTGTAGACCGCAGGTAGTCAACATTCTCCTCGCCAGCGTGGCACGGGGAGGGCATCGCGTAAGGGACTTCTCCGCCACCCTGAGCCGTGACCCCCGCGCCGGTGACCCCGCGCCGTGACCCACGAGCCGTGACACCCGCGCCGTGACCCCGCGCCGTGACCCCTAGCCGTGACCCCGCGCCGTGACCACGAGCCGTGACCCCGTGCCGTGACCCCGAGCCGTGACCCCGAGCCGTGACCCCCGAGGCCCGTGACCCTATTGACCCCGGGCACGAGTGAGCAGCAACGCCGCCGCTGATGGCCCACGGACAATGCCCCGCTGCGCAGAGAGAGAGGAAAGGAGGAGTGGGGAGGGGTTAACGGTGCCAAGTTTCTGTGTAAACTTTAAACAAACGGTAAAAGATGTAACACGTTGGTGGCTTTAGGCCACCAATGTTATGATTTGGTAATTGATTTTAGTCGTGTGACCGCTTTTGCCAGCCTTCGGGAAGGTGCCATATATTTCTGGTGGTAGCGCTCGACACGAGCAGCCGTGTGGGTCGCTCTCGTAGAACAAGAACAACAGCAACACTGCTGGCGTGCTGCTGAAGCAGTGAGACAATCGGCAGCTTTATTAATCGACTGTGTCGGGTGGAGGAGAGTTCGCGACACACATTTACTTACACAGCGATTCGCCCCCCCCCAAAAAATAACATGAAACGGTCAACGCTCCCTGCACGTGGGAACGCTGCGACGCACGTGTTTGCTTCGCAGCGTTTAAGGAATCTAGAAGCGGGGGGGGCCCAGCGCCTTCAGCTGGGTGGGGGGCATTAGCCCCCTCCAGCCCCACCAGCCCCCTCCAGCCCGTACAAAGCCCCCTCCAGCTCTCCCCTTCCCCGCGCCACGCTACGGGGCTGTGGGGGCTAGAGAGAGGGGGGCATGGGAGTGGTGAATGGCATGGAGTGAGGGATCATCGGTGTAGGCACTGCCACTAGAGCTCAGGTACGACTATGTATAACACCCTACACTGTTATTTGTACCAATTGATAGTCATATAAATAATAAATAATATTTACATTCGAAAAGGCGCATTTCAACCGTAGATCCCCATCGCCCGTCTCTACGACATTCCGCAACGTAGAGATGACGCGACGCGCTGATAAATCATTGCCGAGAGAGTTGCGGCCGAACGGGAGCTCGAGGCACGGTGCGGTTTGGGGCACCCAAAGCTACAGCCCACCCCCCACCACCACCGCCACCGCCACCACCACCGCCACCGCCACCGCCACCGCCACCGCCACCACCGCCACCGCCGCCACCGCCACCACCACCGCCGCCACCACCGCCACCACCGCCACCACCACCACCGCCACCACCGCCACCACCGCCACACCGCCACCGCCACCACCAACCACCACCGCCACGCCACCACCGCCAACCACCGCCACCGCCACCACCACCGCCACCACCGCCGCCACCGCCGCCACCGCCACCGCCGCCACCACCACCACCGCACCACCGCCACCGCCACCACCACACACCGCCACCGCCGCCACCGCCACCCCACCTCCGCCACCACCGCCACCACCGCCACCACCACCGCGCCTCCGCACCACCGCCACCACCGCCACCACCGCCACCACCACCGCCACCGCCGCCACCGCCACCGCCACCACCGCCACCACCGCACCACCGCCACCACGCCACCACCACCGCCGCCACCACCGCCGCCACCCCGCCACCACCGCCACCCCCACCACCCCCCCACCCCACCGCCACCACCGCCGCCACACCGCCGCCACGCCGCCACCACCGCCACCACCGCCACCACCGCCACGCCGCCGCCACCGCCACCACCGCCGCCACCGCCGCCACCACCGCCGCCACCGCCACCGCCGCCACCACCACCGCCACCACCACGCCACCGCCACCACCACCGCCACCGCCGCCACCGCCACCGCCGCCACCGCCACCCCCCCGCCACCCCGCCACCACCGCCACCACCGCCACCACGCCACCACCACCACCGCCCCACACCGCCGCCACCTCCGCCACCACCGCCACCACCGCCACCACCACCGCCGCCACCACCGCCGCCACCTCCGCCACCACCGCCACCACCGCCACCACCACCGCCACCGCCGCCGCCGCCACCGCACCACCGCCACCACCGCCACCACCGCCGCCACCACGCCACCACCGCCACACCCCGCCACCGCCACCGCCACCGCCGCCACCACCGCACCACCGCCACCACCGCCGCCACCGCCACCACCCCGCCACCACCGCCACCACCGCCACCACCGCCGCCACCACCGCCGCCACCGCCACACCTCCGCCACCGCCACCACCACCACCCCAACCACCGCCACCACACCGCCCACCACCACACCACCGCCACCACCGCCACCACCACGGGCGCGTGGAAAACAAGTGTCCGCATTGTCAGAGGCCACTTAAGCGGCGGCGGCGTCGACGGATCGCCTCCTGGGCGGATCGCGTTTCTGGACAGCGGCTTCCGATACCGCGCTCCCCGATTACCCGTGATCACATTGTAGGCGTCACCCGAGGTTGCGTGATGCATGCGCAGGCGGAGATGACACGACTGGAAAAACGGGTCTCCTCACGCGTGTACAACTCAAATTAGGTGAGACCGACTGAGCAATGCAGCTCGTTTCTCAAAGGCGAGGTGGCATCACAAATGATAGCTCAACGACATGGGCTTATCGTCGCGTGGATATTTATAGCAGACAAATACACTCCAAATATACAGCAGCAGCAGGCATTAGTGTCGGGATCGAAGCCACGACCCCCTGCATACCAGGCGAGGTAGTTAACATCTCCTAGCCACCGTGGTGATGATGAGAGAGAGACACGCAAACTCCTAATATACAGCAGGCGTCAGTGTCGGGATCGAACCCACGACCTCCTTCATACCAGGCGAGGTAGTCAACATCTCGCCACGTACGAGAATGCGGACTTCCGCAAAGACCATCATCACCATCATCACCGTCATCACCATCATCACCGTCAGCACCATCATCATCACCATCATCACCGTCATCACCGTCATCACCATCATCACCGTCAGCACCATCATCATCACCATCATCACCGTCATCACCATCATCACCGTCAGCACCATCATCACCATCATCACCGTCATCACCATCATCGCCGTCATCACCGTCATCACCATCATGAACCGTTGTCTAATCCACTGCTGAATGAAGCTGACTCCATCGCTTCCTCTCCCCGGCGACGAACTTCCACGGGGACGCGTCGTGTCTCGACCATGGCCCCTTCCGGCGAAGCTGCCTCTCACTCCGAGCCCGCTCAGCCCTCCCGGTGTTTGAACGATGTTCAGTTTAAAGCCCCCGCGCGCACCTCTCGAATCCGCGTGCTCCGAGTGCCGTCTCTCGGCGCCACTTCCGAGAAGGCATCTCTCTCTCTCTCTCCGTGATTCTTTGCCCACTTTTACACTTTCCCTCCACCCGTGCGACCTCGTCCCGTGCTCACAGCGCCGCCGATTCATCCCCCACGAGACAGAGACTTTTTTTACTTTTTAAACTTTTATTGCCGCCAGCAGCAACCAGCAGGCAAATAACCAACACTACAAATCCACGCGCTGTGGCGCTAAATGCGCCGCGCACAACACGAAAGAAACGTCACGTGGTGGTGGTGGTGGTCATCGCGCACGCCACGGTGACGAGCGAGCGCTTCAGAAGGTGAACACGAGGGTGCCGTCCACGCTGGTACAGAGAGGGGCTTTTCCGGCTCCCCAGCGTTCGAAGAAGACGTGTAGATATTGAGGATGAGAGTTGGGCACGCTTCTTGAAGTGAGGGAGGGATTCGCGAACTTGGGACAAGAGACGACCCGAGGGAATCCAAAGTCATCCAGGGAAGATGCAGAACGGGAGATGATTGCGACAGGGATTTTATGAATAACAGTTATTGTCAACACTTCCTGACGGTGCCTTTGTCACCGCGGACTAAATTCTGTCACTAATGACACGTCAGAATCTGCATTTACACTGGAGGAATCCGATGAGATATAAAGCACTTCTTCACAGATGCGCACAACTTCATACCACCGCTGCACTGACCACAGAACTAAGAATTCAGACATTTATCCCGCACACAGACCCCCCGCGTAGCCTTAACAGACTGTTGGGGCAAGTGCTGTTAGCGAATACCTATGAAGGCCGTCACGGCACACGAGGGGGTGGGTGGCCAACACCACGCTTTTGCCTCCCTAGTGGCGATGCTCACACATCGCACCAGGTACTCATTTGAGCCTGAGTCCTCCTAGGTGAGGCCCAGGACCGGTTCAGATAATCGTCACCGGGTCGCCAGGTTCACAGCGCAGCGCGCTAACCGCTACACCACTGCTCCCCCCCACACACACGGACACACACGGCGGACACACACACACAGACGGAACGTGGACCATGTTGTGGAACGGCACGGAAGTGACATCGCAGGCGGCTGTCTGCCCAGGGTTGCCACCTCTGAGGCACAAACACGGCAGCAGGAGAGTCGCGGGAAGGAGTGCCTCTTACATCACGGGGGCGGTGGCGGGGGTAGAAAACTATGGATTAATACATTGTGACTCGAGCGATGAATTATTCCGCAACTCTCACACACACACTCACAGATAGACATCAAAATTAACTGACAAAAAACCGAGGACTTTTAATGATCTGAGAAGACTTGCAGATGTTCCTGGTCAGTCACATAAAAACAAATAAAACGCGTAAAAAAAACAAGAGGATAATCCTGAGAAAGCCAGAACAAGTGGCAACCCTACCACCTCCGGCTGATACCCTGTCAGGGTCCGTTTCAGAGACCGCGAATTCCCCACCACGCCTCGCAGCTCAAATAACCCCTCGGAGCTGAGCTCAGCAGCTGCATTAAGTGCACGGCCGATGTCCACGCGGGTTACATTCCGCACAGCCAACCGGACGCTTGGCGCACGTCACCGAAGGGAACGCTTTTACAAAAGTCCGGCCGCTTTCATCCAGGGGGGGTGGGGGGGGGCGCGGAGAGCCCCAGGGGGAGTTGAACCCAGGAACCTCAACGGCACCGGCTCTGCCCTCTCGCACACACGAGATGAATGTCAGCCCCCCCCCCCGCTACGCCACCCACCCCCCTCGTGAAGGTGGCGGTCTTCATGTGCAAAACACCGGGGCATCTTGCCGCCCGCGACGGAGGGGCAGGAGGAGGAGAGAATAGGAGAGAGAGAGGTCACATTTCTTCAAAAACACGTTAGCCCGGAACACGGATTAAATCATCTCACCATCTGCTGTGCATCACTATTCATGACGAGGGGCCACGTGGTCATTGGCGCTCGCGGAGTGCGCCCAATTGTAGGAATCTTGGGGATCGGGGGGAGGAGAGGTCGTTTCTGCAATCGACCCGCGAGCTCGCGGAGCCAAGCGAAGGTGCATCCGAGTACTGTCCAGGCTCAAAACTCCCGCTCGACTTTCTGAGATTCGTCGGAGACCGGCTGCGCTCCAGGGTGGTGGGGGGATTT